>NC_056730.1:97388817-97403817 GCF_019279795.1 Protopterus annectens | reverse complement strand
GTAGGATCTAAGGACGTTGGTTGATAATATCATCTGTACTAGAAAGTTTTGGCAACTTGCAGTTGTGATTTCAGTTCCCCATCTGATGAGCTATACAGTTTTAAACAAAGAGAAGATGAGAAGATGAGCTGGATGGATTGTGTGAGAGAAGATCTGCAACAGTCAGACATTAGTGTTGAAGATGGCAGGAGTGTGGCATTGAAGTGAAAAAGGTGGAAACAGTTAACACAATACCCCAACCCCATGTAGAAAACGGTAAAAAGGGGGATGATAATGTAGTTACCCAGGGTGGCAGACATTCCAAAAGGTACTGTAATGCATTTCTTGGTGTTGAGTTTTAAGCCATGGCTTTCACTCCAACCATTTGTTTGCATTAGACATTCCTGAAGGTATTCTTGGGATTCAGTGACTGTACACAGTTTATAATCATCTGCAAACTTGGTTAGCCAGAGGCCTTTGACTTTGCATCTGAGAAGTAGATGCCAAAGAGAAGTAGGCCAAGAACACAGCCCTGAAGACTCCACTAGTGACCAGCCTCATTACGGAGAGGTGGTCTTACTGATTCTAATCTCTTAGATCCTTTCAGTGATCCAGTGTGTTATAAAGATGTTTATACCTAGTTCCATAGGTCTGTTGACAATGCACAACTGTGGTATTTTAGCAGATGCTTTAGCCAGATCTAAATAGGCAGTATTCATCATTTTCCCCTCTCCATTGCCTTAATGACTTTTTCAAAGAAATTCAGTACGTATGACCTTCCTTTGAAAAAAAAAAAACTGGGATGGATCCAGTGTCTGGAGGTCTCCTATGTTCTTGTTGATAACTTCCATGATAATTCTTTCCATAGTTTTGCAAATAAGACTAGTCGGACTAATTGGTCTGCAGTTTCCAAGATCTGTTGACAGTCCTCCATTCACGTGCCACAAAGCCTGTTTTAAGACTATAGTTAAATAGTGAGTCCAGGGGTCATATTTCATATTGTTCAGGAAGCATCCTGGGATGTTATTAGGGCCCATTGAGGCTGTGATATTAATTTCAGTGAGGCACCCAGTACATGCTCCATGGTTATAGCTGGAGAGGTTATGTTTTAAGGTATTTTTGAGGGATGGTTGGGGATGAGAGGGGGGGGGGTTAAACTGGAACTGAATTTGTCCAGTAACAGAGTCGCTATACTGTACAATGTTTCTGTACTAGAAAATAGGTGATCAGCTGAAAATACCTATGTTTTATACTCTAGACACTGATAATTTGAAAAACATAGTACAGAAACATTGTGATGTTTTAACCTTAGATGAGGATATCAGAAAAATAGTAGGGGAACGACCAAAGTTTCTTTTAAAAATAGAAAGAATTTGAAACAGCTTTTGTGTCACCCAAGGAATATAGAGAAAGAAAATAATGACAACACTGTACCTGGAACGAAACCCTGCAACAGATGTAACTTCTGTAATTATATAGATACTAGAACTTTTTATACATCCAGTTACACAACATGAACACAAATTTTACATGAATGCAGATTGCCAGACAGAGCATGTAGAGAGAGGATGAGGGAACATTTGTACCACACACGTATTAAATCAGAACATAATGCATTAGCCAGACATACACTAGAAGCAGGTCCACTACATTATTTTAAGTTCTCTTTATTACAAGTTATCAGTCCTAGTCATCGAGGAGGGGACGTTAGAAATTTCAACGAATGATGTGAGTTGAAATGGATTATAAAGCTTAGAGCAGATAAGAGACCGGGACTTAATGACAAGGTACCCAGACTGAAGTCAATCAAATAAACAAATAAACAAAATATCTTTATTTGCATTTACACACACATATATACATATATCTCAACATATGTTTTACATATACGTGTAGTTATTGTGTGTTTCTTTGACTGTTATGTAGGTGTGATTTGGTATTTAATAATTTCATTTTTCACTTGCACATTTATTGATATGTATTTATTTATTTATTCATCTATTTATATATCATTTATACATACGTTTTATCCATATGCAAAGCATTATTTATGACAGTTAATAATATTTATTATGCATATAGCCTTGATTAACTTGACAAATGATATAAAGAATTTTTAATGATTGTTTTATGAGACATAATATAGTTTAATATATCTTTACATCTATAAGCAAGAAAATGATGTCAGCATGAGCGTCTTTGTTGAACTGATGAATTATTCATGAGGATACCTATTTAAGAGAGACTGGGTCTCTGCATACATTTGTATTTGTTTGGTCTGATGAAGCCTTATCGGTGAAAGCGCTTACCAAGTTTTACTAATAAAAGTGTTTGTTTTACACATCGGTGTAATCAGCAGTATTGCGTTTGCATTAGAAGACTTGTATTTAAACTTTGAGGAGAATTCCTAACCGGCCGTGGTTTGTTCCAGTGGATGTTTTACATTTTCTACTTTATTTCTACTTTGTACACCACAGGAACATTCATACTGTGGTGGTGCTTTCTTGCTTTATTAATTATATATATATATAAATACTTGGAATCAATTCATTTTTCCAATTCTTGGTGATTACTTTTCTTGCAATTGTTAAAATGCTCCATAGAAGTGAGTAATTAATTTTTTGATAGAATCAAGTATTGGAGTATTAAATAAAATTAATGATTTAGTTAAAGTAAATTGATCATTAAATGAAGCCTGTAAAAACATTAATATTATCCCAGAATGGTTTAATAACTATACAGTCAAAACATGTTTTGACAATCTGCTTTAGTATTCAACTTACATCTCCAACATCCTACTTTTTTATACATTGGTTCAATTCTATGTGGAGTAATGAAAGTTTTATGCATGAATTTCCAAGAGAATTACTTCCATTTTAATGAAGAGGTAGTTTGTTTTGAAGATTGTAACATAAACCTTTTTATCTTCTTCATGATTGGATAGTAACTATTTATGGATTTGAAATAACCCCAATAACTTTCCTTGTAATATTTTGAAGTATATTAACCATTTTATATATTCTAGATAGAAGCTCCTTCTCCAGTATGTTCTGATGGATCAAAATAAGTAAAAGCTCAATGAACTTAGGAACAGCATTTTTTATAGATAGTTGCATTAGTTAATTTTATTTTCCACTGAATATCTACAATTCTGGATATCTAACCATTTTTTTACTTAGATTAAATTTTGTTGTTATATATTCTACTGTTTGCAACTTTTCTCTATACATCAGCTGAAACCAATAGATCAAATTATTTTCCTTAAATGCAATCAGTGTAGATGAATTAAATGTGCATATGTTGTTTTGAGACTATGCTATAGAAAACAATAAAAACATGCATTATATTCTGGATTTTTATAAATAAAATTTCTGAAGGTAGTTATCATGAAGATATAAGAATAATTAATTAATTAGCTTCAATTATGTAAAATATAGATTTTTAATAACCAAAGAAGGTTATTATTTATTATTTTATTTTGATGCAAGTATGTTAAACAATTATCTAAATGCTTTCTTGTATCTCTCTATTTGGCCATATAATTATTGTCTGACCAGAGAGAATTTTTTTTAAAACTGATAATAAAGGATACAATTCTAAATCTGGTAAACCAATGCCACCATAAAACCAATCTATTATAAGATGATTTAGAGCTAACCTACATTTACTGGGATGCCAAAGGAATCTAAGAATTAAGGAATGAAATCTCTTATAATTTGTCTGGAAGGAGGGAGAGACAGTGATTGTATTATGTATACAATTTTTGGTAAAATAATCATTTTTATTAAAAAAAGTCTGTCTTCCATAGAAAAAAAAACTTGCTCCATTTATTAATAACATTCTTTATACTAGATAAGCTGTTATTATAATGCACATTTATTGTATTTTTAATGTTTTCTGTTGGTATTATCCCTAAATACTTATTTTTTTTTCTTCCATGATATATATAAAAAAATATTCCATGTCATGAACACTAGTGTTTACAGGTAAATTTTTTGTTTCATTTTCATTAAAAGAAAGCCTATATTTGTTTCTGAAAAGTCCCTATTGTGTTAAAAACAGCATTAAAATAATTTTTATTATCATTTAGAGTCAAAAGAATATCATCGTCAAGCAATAATATTTTAGAATTTAAATTATTTATTTGTATGCCTTTGCTATCTAATCTCGATCTTATGTAATTTGCTTCTTCTTTTCCTTTTAGCTGTTCCCATTAGGGGTCACCACAGTGGATCATCTGTTTCCATTTCTTCCTGTCTTCTGCATCTTGCTCTGTCACACCAACCACCTGCATGTCCTCTCCCACCACATCCATAAACCTTATCTTAGGCCTTCCTCTTTTCCTCTTACCTGGCAGCTTCATCCTTAGCATCCTTTTCCCAATATACCCAGCATCCCTCCTCAGCACATGTCCAAACCAATGCAATCTCACCTCTCTGGGTTTGTCTCCAAACTGTACAACCTGGGCTGACCCTATAATATATTTATTCCTAATCCTGTCTACCCTCATCACACCCAGTAAAATCTTAACATCTTTAACTCTCCAACATCCAGCTCTGACTCCTGCCTTTTTGTCAATGCCACTGTCTCCAACCCATATAACATAGCTGGTCTCACTACCCTCTTGTAGACCTTCCCATGTAGTTTGCTAATGGTTCAATGGACAACCCTGCTTAGTTCCCTTAGAAATTAAAACTGACCCTGAAATATACAAACCCATTTTTTATATAAGTAATGACATTTTCATAAAGAAGATTTATAAGTTGTAAGAAATTATTTGAAACATTACATTCCTCTAAGACCAGGAAAAGGTATTTCCAATTAACTGAGTCAAAAGCACTTTTAATGTCTAAGCTTATTAATGTTAAATTATCTTTAGTATTATCTGCATAATCCATTATGATTAATACTCTTGTAATGTTATCATAAGCATTCCTTTTTATTATGAATCCAGTTTGATCATTATTAATCATATATGGAAGAAACTGTTGAATTCTGGTAGCATATATAGACATAAATATGTTATAATCAATGTTTAATAACAAAATTGGTCTATAAGAAGAACACACTGCTGGCTCTTTATTAACTTTTAAAATCAGAGAAATAAGTGTATACTTCCATGCTGGCAGAACCTTTGTTAAATCTTAACAGCTAAAAAACTTTAAGTAAGATATTTAAAGCTTCTTTAGGTATACATTTATAAAGTTCTGATGCTATGCCAGCATTACCAGGAGCTTTGTTAAGTTTTAGTTTATTTATTTGATTTTTAAATTCAGACATTAATGTAGGCTTGTCAATTAATTTAATTTGATCTGTAGTTAACTTGTTTTTAGTATACTTTCTAATAAAATATTTAATTGCTTCGTGTGAATCCATTGTTGGATTAAACTGGTTCATTGTATTGAAGTGAGACTTAAATACTCCTGAGATATCCTCTATTTCAGTAACCTTTCCCCTTACCATCAGAGGAATACAATTCTTTAAAGGGATTAGATTTAATAAGCATGTTTGTTCTTGAGGCTAGTTTATGCATGGATCTTAGATTCATAGAATAATTAGTTATTTAACCTTTTCTAAATTTATCAGAGTTTATGGTTTAGAATTTCTAAGTATTTACTTTGTAATTTATTGACTTATTTTGTCTTGTTGTCATGTCCTTTTTGACTGTCCAACTTTAGCTTATCATTTTTTCTTGCAAATCTATCAATTCCTTATCACATTTCTTCTTCTTTAAAGCATATCAATTCATAATTCTACCATTTAAATATGCTTTTAGAATATCCCATACATAAATCTCAGACATATCCACTGAATAGTTAAACTGAATAAAGCAAACCACTCAGACCAAACAAAATCAAGAAACTCAGAAAAAAGTAGATGGTTTGGGCATAATGGAACAGGCTGTAAACTATTTAATTCTTAAAACAAAACAAAATACAAGCGCTTTCACCCTGCTGTAGTGCTGGGCTTTTTCAAGTGACTGTTCCAGTGTGCCCAGACCATCTACTTTTTTCTGACTTTTTTTCTAAATTGAATAAAGGTTTGAATTTCTTTATTAAAGAATTTTTTAAAATCCCTTAAATTAGATATATAAGCTGGTACGCTTTTAATGGGAATATTGTTATTAGTATATTTTAAAATCTTATAGCATTATGATCAGAAAGTAGGCATAAAATTACTTTTACTTTGCCTAGCCTAATAGTTAAACCATTAGAAATATATACTCCATAATTTCTTGATTGTGACCCATGCCTATGTAAAAAGTGAGTAAAAAAAGTGATTCTGGGTCTGAAAATGCATTAATATCCTTGATCTGAAATAAATCTATAAAATGTATTAATGCTTTAGCTGAAGCTGGTATTCTTCACTTTCCATTGTTATTAGAATCATTACCTTTTAAAATACAATTAAAGTGTCCTGCTATAACAATTCTACCCTTTGAGAGTTGTATAATCTGATCTAATTGAAGTTTAATTGTTTTAACACCTATACCATGTATCCAATATACATTAATAAGGGTATATAGTTACCTTTTTATTTCCATTGTTACTGAACAAAATATATGCTTATCATCACTATATGTATTTAATATATTTGGTGTAGGTAAATAATTTTTCCATGATATAACTACCCCTCTTAATACTGTGTAATATTTAGTATTAAGCCTACCTATATCTTCTTGTATCAACTGAGTTTCTTGTAAGAAAATAATCTGAGAAATCTGGGAAGAAAATAACTTTAGAAACTTATTTAAACTGCTTCCATTGCAACCACTATTTAATCCATTGATATTAATGGAAATTCACTTTAAATATGTTATATTATAACTATAACAAAAAGAAAATTAATGACATTAACATTCCCAAATGTAATATTAACAATAGACCACTTATAGAAGTCTTGAATTGTTTATTGTCAATTATAATTCTAACATTCTTAATATTATTAAGTATGTGTATAATGAAAATGGTAGTAGACACCAATAAAATACAAAATGTTATATAAAAAAATAAATACAAAGTTATTTTGGCTTTCATTCCCCTCATGGAGTCTAACACTCCTAGAATGAATAGTGAATCTATCCAAACTATCCCGCCCACCAACATGAATAATTACGATACCCCTCTGCCATTTTAGAAAAAAGTGATATATTACTTGTAAGAGCATCACACTCAAAAAAACTCAATAAACCATTTTTTGTAACCATGTAATACCTGAGACATGTTATTTATGTACTGAGAAATAGATAAGCTACTATAACATAGTATATAACAATGAATAAGTATATATTAACTTTCAACACTTTTACTTTTAAAGTTATGCAGCTCATTTGCATCTAAATAATTTAAAAAAATGATCATCATTTATAGCATCATCTCTATCACAACATGTATTGAAAGTTAGTTGCTGTTGCCTGCTACTAGTATATTCTTTGGTTCATAGGTTTGGAGGTGTGTACTAGGCTAATGGCCCTGGGGTCTTTACAAGCTACTGCTGGCATTGTGCCACCCAACCTTAATTCTGAGTGCCTCTGTCAAGTAGAGCCATTGGAGTTATCCCCAGGGTGAATTTTCTATTTTCCATACACTCATCAAGATTTCTCTTGAAGAGGGTCAGCGAGGTGGTTTGCTTTGCTGCAGAGATAGATTAGGTATGACTCATTAACATCATTGTTGCAAAACAAGTCATGTAAATGGTACGGCTAAGATGAAAAACAAATTCCTATTATTAAATTATTAATCTTTTTCTAACACTTACATTCCAATTCTTTAAATAACATACTAAAACATATTCAAAATAAATGTTTATTTTCATTATCAAACTGCTAAATGTGTACATCTGTCTTTCTCCCTTTCTCTACATAAGGACATATATATTTATTAATGGAAGAATATGGATTTTACATTAATTATTTTTGTATTTTCAAGCTGATTTAAGAATTTAAAACATATCATGGGTAACAGATTATACTAAAACAGTATTTTATAAAGAAACTATATTTGTGAAGAGAAGGTTCTTAAGTATATATATATATATATATATATATATATATATATATATATATATATATAAAGTATTTTCAGCACCTGAGTCATACATAATTTATCTCTGCAGCAAATACTCATATTTTACTGTCCCTATGTGTTGATCTAATAGAATCTTGTTATCTGTCCCAAGATTTTACAAACTCCCTTTCAGAATTTAGTCATATCTAAACAAACTTCAGCTATCATAAATCAAGTATGTTAATATCTACAGTAATAGACATTTTGCAACTACTTTAAATCCTTTTACAGTATTTAGTGTACTGCAACATTCTTATGCATCTGTTTCTTGTTTTCTAGTCCATAAAAATATTATAAAACTATAGAATTTATGAAGAGGAGGAAAGATAACTTAATTAAATTCAACTCCATTCTCTTTTAATTAAGTTGTTAAGCATTTAATCTTCCTTTAGTTTAAACTAATTTGTTGCTTGTGTTTCAGTAACTGAAGATGTTAAGTACCCTTTCCAATCTGCATTGCCATGACTGTGTATTATATTTTTCTCCTTTTTTATTACCATATATCCTCTAACAATAACTGTTATGAGTCAGACCATGTATGTAAGCTTGTAAGCAAAAACAACATCTCTTGCCTAGAGCTTTGGGTCATGGTGTGTATACCCGTTCAATCCAAGAACCAATGCTAAGAAAACTATCCCAAAATGAACAGCATTGTCATTCCCATTGTGAAAAACTAACAATTGACATTTAAATGCATTTAAATTACAATCCAAAGCAAGTTTAACAGTATAATCTTACCTTAAAGTTTTTGTATGGACTATAATAGTCCTACTATGTCTTTACTTTTAAAAAGTGGGTTTATCTTGTGACCACAGTGTCAAACTTAACTGCTGCACTAATGTAGCAGTGTTTGAAGAGCTCTAACATAAAATCTAAACCTCAAACTTCCACATCAAGAAGCTCGTGACCTCGGCGGGAAAATCAAGCTGAAAAAAAAAAAACAAGAAGCTTCAACAGCTGACAAAGTAAGTGCTCAAGGTCTTAGCATTCAGAATTAGAACAAGCTGTTGATCACAAATTGCAGTTAATGTAAACTAGCTCTCCCCCACTCACTAGCAGCATCTCAGCAATCATATCTCTTCCCTGCACTCCCACAACTGAGGGAGCACACCATCTGCAACATCACCAATCAGCAATGCAACAAAATAATCCCAGCCAAGCCACATAAAATCACCAGAATGAAAAACTATAGAAGTACATGAAGAAAACGACCAAGTATAAACACTATAGATAATCCCCTCCCCAATCTCCATCGATCTTAAAAATGAATGAAAAGAAGACAATTTAATCATAAGATTCCATGACATAAATGTCATACAAAGAGACAAGGAATGTAAATATAAGCAAAAAACATCGAACACACCCTCAGACAAGTTCACATCTATTTAAAAAAAGGTTATTCGATTTAAAAATAAGCATGCAACACTTTAGATAACAATATTAATCAATATAAGTGCACTTCTAAAAAATCTGTACTATGTGACTTTATAAATTAAACTAGAGAAAGTGAACCATTTAAAAAAATATTCCTCTATAACTCATTGATTAAATGAAATAAAATAAAAAGATTGTAACTATATGAATAAAGGAAATCTGTATGCAAAGGTAACACCAAAACAAAACAAGTATTGAAGATATAATAATGATAAAAGAATTATTGATTATTTATTTCTCAATTTATATAGAATATGTGTGCTAAACTTATTTATGAATATGTTACTTATTAAATTTAGATGTATAATTAGTGAAAGAGGAAAAAAAATAAAATGAAAAATAATTACCTTAATGTAGAATGCAGCCAAGCTTCCTTTTTTAATTATTAGTAAGTTAATGTAAAAGTATATGAAGTTATTATTATGCAAATATGGCTGTATTCAAATTTAACTATTATTAAAGTTTACATAAATAGTTACTTTTCTTTTAGTTTGTTTTTTTATTTCATTAGTTTTGCATTCATTTATTTCAACTTGCCTTTTATAGGAGATGTTGTTCCAATCCATATCTTCTATCTGATTTATTATGTTTTTTGATTTCAAGAATGTCATATCATTGTCTACCTCTTCAAAGGTTTTAGTTTCATCAGGAATAAATGTTTTTAGTCTGGCTAGAAAAAGTAAATGGAATTTAATCTGTCTTTTCTCAAGTTCTTTAATTAAATGTAGAAAGCACTTCCTCTTGGTCATCACAACATGACAAGAGTCATTATCAAACCTTACTATTTTATCCTCAATCTTGACAGAAGATTTGTCCAGGCTGTTTTAAGGATTAATTGTTTGTCCTGGGATGAAAAAACTCTCACAATAGTAGATCTTGGTGGTGGGTTGATTTTAGAGGAGGAAGTAACCAAGGACCTATGTGCTCTCTTAATGCCGTATGACATAGCTTCAGGTAAGTCAAGAATTAGGGAGCCAAAAGTTCCTTTGGGCTTGCTGAGACTGTGATCATTTTTGTTTAGGAAGATTGCTTTTAAGTGCCACAGCACACATTAATCTATGTGTGCATTGTATGCTACATGAGGTGTGTTGTGTGTGTGTGGTTTCGACAACCTGATGTGCACTTGTATTCAAGAGTTTTGCCTCCACTATCATTGTGTAAGTACACTTCTCACATATTGTATCTGCTTCTTTAAGGATTAAGTGGTTGTCAGTAAACATAAGACAGCTGCTACACTGTCTCAAGATGCCAGTATCCACCAAGCAGGCTACAGAGAAGTTAGGAAACTACATTTCAATGCAGTCCAGTACTTTGATTGGTGAGCTACAAGGGGCTGATGTATTGGGGTTAAAAGGTTATTAGGGTGCTTTTTGGTGCAGCTTAATGAGGGTGCTTTATCTGGGTAGATTATGCTAAACAGTACTAAATTCTATTAACTTTAATGTTTACACAATACTGAATTCTCTAAATATGTAGGTATTGCCACTAGATGTTCATCCAACTGTTCTAAGCTTGTTGGAGCAGAAAGAGTTTGCTCTATATTACTGATTTGCAACAGATAATGCAGAGACTATATGGACTGCTCTACAAGGAAATTTTGCTTTCTATGTGTTTGCTACTATACAGGGCTCTGCTAATCCACAGGAATGTGCAAAATTTATAGTAGCACAGAAAAAACAAAAAAATAACTAATGAGCCCTCTGACCAATAAAATATCTACACTACAAGTGCTTTTGTGTATTTCCAAACTCAGACAGACCAGGCAAACACCTCCTGCCACAAGATGAATAAACCCAGTTCTCCTAAAGCAGAAGAGACCCACAAGTGCAATGCTACCACAAACCAATTAAATAGCTAGCTGAAAATCCCTTAACAAAGGCAATTTCAAGGCAGTCCTACTGCAGTGACAGTGAGAAGAACAGCAATTAAAAATATAGTGAAATGCACACATAAAAGCAGGAAACAGAAGTGATCACTCAAAAATAACTTAACCAAGTGCAATTTAGCAATCAAAGGAGCTTAACTTTGCCTGGTTGGCACTGGATACAAGTAAAACACAGACTAGGACTCCAAGCTTTAATGATCTCTAGGAAAGTGAGCAGGAGACAATATGTAGTAAAGGAGGTTTACTCAAGAGCAATACTGGTTTGCTGGGGGGGGCACTCAGGTTTCACGGATCTATGGAAAACAATAGGTAGAAAGAGTACATAAATATCTTATTCAACAATCAATAGCAATGAAAGAGAGGGGGTTTGAAAAATCGGATAAACAATAGGGGTGGAGGCCAGAGACACAGCTTTATAAACACACCACAGCAAAAGAATGGGAGGTTTGGGAAAAATTCTCAAGGAACAAGCAGACTAGTGAGAGAGGCATTCAATCAAATAAAGGCATTATTATAGCTCTTCCAGAAACTTTAGCTTAATGTGTTAGTGGGGGATGGGACGGACACAGAATGCAGCTTTAAGCAGGTAAATGATAATCAGAATACAAAAAGTACTCGAGGGCAAACTGGAGCAGAGACAATTCTTTCACCACTGAACTTCTACTACAGTTTAAAACACTAGTCTATGCAGAAATTTACTAGTAACTCTGTTTATGGAAAAAATTAGTAATACATGTCTAAGGCTCAAATATGGCAGTAGTAATACATAGTCCTGCCACAGCTGTGACTAACACTGCAAGACTATGGCCCAGCAGGGTTTAAGATACAAATGAATAGCTTTTACAAGTAATTCTACTTGAGGAGATAGAAGTGGTGAATAATGCAGAACACAATCTTCCCCCACGTGCATCTGCATTTGTATTTAACTCCTACTGATGCCTCTAGGCATGAAATATTGATTACTCACATTTGCATCAATAACTCCAAAACCATGCTAAGTACAAGGTTTTAAAAGTTTTCATTTTAAAACTTACACAATGGCAAACTCAACTGCATTAATATTTGACCTCTGTCTAGTGCAGATAAAGAGATATTAACTGTTGTTTTCATTATATTAATTTGTATAGATATAATTTTCACATGTTCTAAATATCTCAACAACCAAGTAACACAGACAGATCTCCTTAGCCTCATATGAAAGCTTTCAGCTAGATGAATACAATGTTGCAGAAAGTATGTATGTACCTTGAGTGGTTCTTGAGATATTGTAAGTTGTTTACAAAATATTACAAACGTAATAGTTATTGTGTTTACTGTGAAAGATAATATTCAGTTTAAGACCTAGAACCTAATGAGTACTACCACTATAAAAATTGTTTTTGCTGAAGGGCTTACAATTTATACTTCTTTTATAACCCCTACACGTCCAGAGATATGAACATTTGTTTGAAATGTGGGGACATAAATTGAGTATGTCAAAGGCTTAGATTCTACCCATTGGAAGTTACAGTGCAAACTTCCTGAGTTCCAGTGGTGTGAATGAGCTAAATTAAGCCCTGGTGTCTAATGGATCCCTCCCACCACCTTTGTGTTCAGTATATATGAACATGGCCTTTTGGCCATGTTCACTACTGTAATGTGGTGGGGATGGCCATACTGATCTACACAGCCATGAACATTCTTGAATCATTCAGCCAGGTAGATGGCTTACTGGGGGTGGTTCCAGGAAGATAGCACATGGCTGATCAGCATATACCTCTCCCCACAAATGCTTCCCTTTCCAGTACTGCACATCTTCATGTTGGAGGACTGTGCAGCATCATGTAAGGGTACTTGGTGAATAAAAAGGGGTACCAAGATGTGTACATGATGGTAGTTTTATGAATTCAGACCACAGTGTGAGACAAGATCAAGAAAATTTATTCAAAGATATAAAGCATAATAGTAAACATTTTATAGACAATAAAATGTAAAGACATAAAAACTGATAAACCGTGTGTAGATTCTAAAATTTATTCTCAAACACAACAGATTAGAACATCTAATAACTATTTTAGATCATATGCCTATAGATAAAAATTGGGTGTATATCACTTCATCGAAGTGACACTTCAACAAAAGGCATTTAATCGGAAATGCTGTTCATCGAATTCCACTCACATCCCCCCACAACCCCCCGCTAATTATATACAACTCTGAGATAGCAATACAGTGGGGAAAGGGAAATTTCCCGATCCTCGCTGTACCGCAAACTCAGTAAACACAGTTCAATGAACTGCATTTTCAATGCAATAGCACCAAAAATGCCATTCAATTAAATGTTTTTTTGATGAAGTGATAGGGACCCATAAAAATGCAGGCTAATGAAGTAAAAATGAGATACTGGCACTTCCCCACCCACCTGTAAAAAAAGACAAATTTAAGGAATGGGTAGTGGAAATTATTCAAGGAAAGACAGAAATTTCTTCACAAGTTATAGCTAATGACTGGGATAAAATGAAAGTAGAGTTAAAAAATAGGGCAGAAATAAAAGAAAAAAGAGATATGGTTAAGATGTAACAAGAATTACTTAGAGAGGCTGACAAAGGTCAGAGTAAGGGAAATATCACAGAACAAGATGAGGCACAACTGCAGAGTCTTCTTCTTCTTTCGGCTTTTCCCGGTTAGGGGTGGCCACAGCAGAACTCCAGTCTGAAAATGTTGGAGGTGTGATGGGGAATTAAAAGGTATCTGATAGCATATGTTTTAGAAGTGTAATACGCTGGCAGACAATTCCCTTCAGACAACTGTGTCAGAAATATTGGGTGAAGAAATTGATATAACAAAGGAAATGATTTTTAAGCTGATAGAATATCTGACTTGCCTAGATATAGTAAGACCATTTAATCTCAATTCTGGTAGTTGCCAAAAAACAGGTACTAGAAAATGGAAATCAATTCTAAACCAACTCTATCTGAAGTACTCAGTATTACAAACGGAGATAAGAGACCTGAAATTGAGATCATTAGAAAAGGGTAGGAGTAGATTACACAGAAGAAATGGAAATTTTGGAAAAAATATACGCAGAAAAATGTTTTACAGTAGGAATGAGGTTTAAGGGAAGGCAGGAATTGAGCAATTTATGTAATGTTGAATTGATGACAATTATACAAAAAAATATATGTGATATATGTTTGCAAATGGAAACATGTTAATATGGTTTATATTCTTTTATATACAAGTTTGCCTATGTCTTCAGTGATAGCTCAACAAAGATGTTAAAAACACAAAAGATTATAGATATACTCACAAAATCTTATGCAGAACAGTTTGATCCCACAAAAGGGCTGATAAACTGTTCTAGTAACATCCAAGTAACTTCAGATACTGAAATTAAATATTATCAAAAAAGAACTAGACAAACTGGATCCAAACAAATCACAGGGCGGAGATAGGATTAGTAATAATGACCAGAGACAATTTCAGTATAAACTTATAGTACCATTGTATCTATTACTTGCTAGTTATTTTAAGTATGGAGAGATCACTCAATACTGGAGACATGCACTTAATGAACCCATCCTTAAGGGAAAGGGGAACAGAGCAAATGCACAGTCATATAGACTCATATGCTTATTTTCTTGTTGTGGAAAATGA
>NC_056730.1:97358817-97383817 GCF_019279795.1 Protopterus annectens | reverse complement strand
CAATAAAAAAGAATAGAATTTTGACTGAGTAAGAAGGGTAATTCCCAGATTGATAGAGCCCTCACTTGAGATAAACACACTATTCAGGAACTCAATCACCACAGCCACATTTGAGGTTAAAATAGCCACCCAAGCAAAAGACAATCACAAGGCCTTTTTTAGTCATGTTCTTAATCTCAGAAGCACAATGCTACAATGCATTGAACTGATTGTGAATGATGTTACCTACACTAAGGCTGAAGATATAGCAAACCTACTGGCTGATAAATTCAGCTCAAACTTTTCCCCTCTCTCCTATCCATCTATCCCAAAAGATATACCCAAAACTGGCTTACCTTTAGCTATCACTCAAGACCAAGTCAAAAAAGTGCTATCAAAAGGTAAAACTGCTGCATCAATGGGTCCTGTCAATATCCTTGGATGTATCTTAAAAAGCATAAAGCATGATTTAGCAGCCAACCCCTTCCCCTCAACACTGTTCAACTTCAGTCTCTATACAATGTACCAGGTGAATATAAAACAGCTGCAGTAATTCCCCTGCATAAGAGATGACCTTCCACAGAGGGCCCATAAGTCTGACCAGCCTCATATGCAAAGCCATGGAAAGATTTATCATGGAACTAATCAGTAAGGACACTGGAAACACCCAAACACTGGACACATCTCAGTTTGGATTTGTTAAGGGAAGGTCATGCTTACTCATCTTGGTGGACTTTTTTTTTAAATGGTCACCAAAGCAATGGATGGAGGTAAAACAATACATTTCGTACAGCTCAACCTGGCCAAAGCTTTTGACACAATCCCCCACTCAGGCACAACAGACAGGATACAGGAGATCAAAAATAAGGGAAGCTGCCTCCACAAAGAGTCCAGTTACCAGTTGAGTCCCACAGGGTTTGGTGCTGGGACCTCTCCTGCTTGGCTTCTACTTCTCTGAAGTAAAAGCCAATACCAAAGGGCTCTAGCTGACTGTGCTTGCAGGTGACTGAAAGCTTGGAGCAGTCGCTGAATCCCCAAATGATTTAATCATCTTGTAGGAAGATTTATCCCACTCAAATTACTGGTGCCAGAATAAGTGATTGAAACTAAATGCCAAAAAATACATTATCATAACCTTTTTGAAGTTGTCTACCTCAAGGAACTACCACATTGACTATACACCTCTAAGAGTCGACCCAGGTGTTTGAGATTTGAAAACTTATTTGACTTTTGACCAGCATTTGTCCACTGCCATAAGAAAGTCTTTCCATACTGCGCAGCTTATAAACAAAGGGATTGTGTCCATATCTATGTCATTGTTCCCCTTTACTCAGCCTTCACTGGGCTAATCATTGAGTATAATGCACCTTTTAATATATATCTTTCCAGACACATGCAACAACTGGAATGCCTACAGCGAAACCTTACTAAAAGGATAGAAAGCCTAAACAATATGTCCTATATGAACAAACTCAAAGCCCTGCCACTATATTCGGCAGGCTACAGACTGCTAAGAGATTACCTGTGTTTGGCATACAAGGCATTCTCCTGATGAGGCTATTGCACATCAGCAAGTGAAATGAAGTCAGAAGTACTCAGTCTAAGGATCTAAGTCTCTTCAGCAACATCAACAGAACAGTTTGGAGAGACAGGTATGACTCACAAAAGATACTGCTGTTCTGGAACAGACTCCCATCCACGTAAAACAAAGCTCATTCCTGTCCATATTCAAGTGCAATCTGAATCTACTGATGGGTAACAGAAAATGTACCACAGTACTGCCCCTGTACTACAAAAGGACTGAGGCAGCTCCTAAATGCTTTATCCCATTCATGGGCCCCCTTAAATTATCTATGGTATGATCCCAGTTATTCTCGTTGGGAAAATATATAATTATTGACCAAGGGATTGGTAAGGTCAATCTAACATCAAAAGGGATAGGTTAGTTCAAGCACCAAAAGGGAAATTGGCTAGGCTTAAAATGTCCCACAAGGCAGCTAGTCTATTACTTACTTTTGAACTTATAGTGTGCACCACTGTCTGGCATCACACTAGTACATGACACTGCATTACAGCTGTCCATTGTATGACACAACAGTAATGCTAACTACTGCATGACACTGCAGTATTCACAATTACTGTAGTGTCATGCAGTACAGTACAGTAATGCTGAGTAATGTTGACTACTACATGACACTGCAATAGTGCTGTCCATTGCGTGATACTGCAGCAGTGTTGTCCACTGCATGATAATGTAGAAGTGCTATCAACCTCCAGGTGTTACTGTTTGTGCTGTTGACATATAGTTGGCAATGCAGTTTAATGTGCCCCTTCAGTCAGTTTTGGAGTTTTGCATGATTATGTGAGGGCCAGTATGACTTTAGTGTACAACACATAAATGCATTATTTGTATCCTATATCTGCCCCATAAGGTGCATGTAGGCCACAAGCAGTTTCTGGCAAATAAAAACACGAAAAACACAAACGGTAGAAATAAAATTTTGTCCAAGTTGTTCTACAGAGATTTTATGTCCTTGCCTATAAATCACTAAACCATGATCATGCCAACTTTAAAGCAAATCCAGTGTATCATGTATACAGAGGACACAAAACAGCTTTAATTATCACAAATCAATAAGCTGCACAAACATTTATAAAATGTAGTAACCACTACTCATGACTGGGCTGACCACAACAGTTTCTAAATGAGAGTGGAAGAAATTAATAACACGATCTTAGCTTTAATCAAAGCGAATTACAAGTACACAGCTCCAATATCTCTTGGTGATTGCATCAGGCAATGAGTACTTCATCTTAATTGGGTACGGATGCAACACCTGGAAACAGCCATGGGTTGGGGGTTGGCATATGGGTTACGGTGTAGGGTTGGGGGTGGAGTAATGGTTAAGGGGTTTACCTCACAGACACAAGGTATGGGGTTGAATTCTCACATTGGGAAGTATGACTAGTCTTAAAAAGGCCTTTTGTGATCATTAGCCTAGTTATTTCTTATAAACCTACATAAAGCTGGAAATTTCAGCTGATAATGAACTAAATATGTAGCACACCACATAATACCGCTCAACTGTCCAAATGTTCGCAGAATGTCCAGATTTTTGGGTCATATTTTTGATCTGTTCCTCATAAAATTAGTGTTTTTCTGGCAAATCACTGGGATGATCTGAGGATTAAAGTCACTAAATAATGACATACATTTCAGTTTCAGACTTCAGATCCTTAAGAAAATGTATGTTAAAACAAAGTCTGTTACTCTAGCAACTTTCCAAGTTTATAAGAGCAATATTTAAAACATGTCCCTATTTTTGGGCTTTTGTCTCCCCATTTTGTCTGGCTATGTCAAGACTTCTTGCACTAAGAGGTTGAGATGTATGCAGCACATATACAATATATGAACGTATTCCAATAAAACATATGCAGAATATTTGTGCTGGAATATGGAGGCACAATTTGAAGACTGTGTTCAAACAAGGAAATATATTGTAAAGAAAGAAAGTACAGTTTTGTACCTACCATAAATGTAGATGTTCGAGTGCTAATACAGCTGCAGTCATATCAGATGGGTTCTCCTGCCATCAGGCGGGTCCTCGGTCGGACGAATTCCAAAGTCTAGGTCTGGCGTCGGTTGTCGTCGCTTCTTCCCTGACGTCAGTGCGACAGGGGTATAAAAGAACCAGCCGACGCCATTTTCTTCAGTTTTTCTTGCCCCAGATGTCAGGTGCCCCCAGAAAGAAGGCAATACATAACATTATGTAATAATGCAATGCAATATAATCAAAGACCAGTAGTTGCAAGCAAATACACCATAAAAGAAGACCCCTAGAGGGGAAGGAGGGAGGGAAACCTGGACTGCAGCTGTATTAGCACTCGAACATCTACATTTATGGTAGGTACAAAACTGTACTATGTTCATCGTGCATACAGCTGCAGTCATAACAGATGGGTAGAATCCCAAAGCTAAGAAAGGGGTGGTAGGCACTAGGTGGAGCTAGGAGGAGCCAAAATGCCCTGCAAGACTGCAATGGCAAAGCCTGCTCTAGATTTGGAGTATAATGGTAGGTTGTAGTGCTTAGAGAAGGTATGCACAGAACTCCAAGTGGCTGCTTCTAAAATATCCTTGGTAGGAACTCCTCTGAGGAAGGCTGCAGAGGTGGCTGTGGCCCTGGTAGAATGAGTTCTAATGCCTGTAGGTACAGTTTTGCCATGAAAGGAATAGCAAAAGCGTATGCAGTGGGCTATCCATTTTGAGATTGTCTGTTTGGATATTGACTTTCCTTGAGCTCCTACCACATAGGCCACAAAAAACTGTTCTGATTTTCTGAAAGGTTTTGTTCTGTCCAAATAATAACGCAGTTGTCTGTGGATGTCCAAGGAATGCAATAATCTCTCCCCTTTGTTTTGAGGATTAGGATAGAAAGTAGGTAAATGTATGGCCTGATTTAAAGCTACCCTGGATACCACTTTAGGCATAAAGGACGGGTTGGTACGTAATGAAACTCTGTCCTGATGGAAGATGATAAAAGGCTGGACAGCCATAAGAGCCTGTAGTTCTGAAACTCTACGAGCTGAAGTGATAGCCAGAAGGAAAGCTGTTTTCCAGGACAAATATTGTAAATCTGATGAGGCAGCTGGCTCAAAAGGAGGCAAAGTCAGTTTTTCCAGAATGAAATTAAGATCCCAAGCAGGTATTGGTTGTTTTCTTGGAGGTCTTATATTCTTAGCCCCTCTGAGGAACTGTCTTAATAGAGGGTGAGAGAATAAAGGTGGATCAGTATTGTATTCTGCAGAAATGGCTGAGGCATGGATTTTGATGGAGGAGAACGAAAGTCCACTGCTTAGCAGTTCAGCCAAATATTGTAGTATTTGAGGTAAATTCAGTTTTCCAGGGCACTGGCCCTTTTTCTCATTCCAAACACAAAAACGTTTCCATTTTGCAGAGTAAGCTTTTCTAGTTGATGGCCTTCTAGCCTCCAAAATGACATCCTGCACCTCCTTGGAGAGCAGGGCCTGCTGCAATGCTAAGGAATCTTCCATGCAGCTAGATTGAGTGTTTTTCAGCTGACTGTGAAGAGTTTTGAAGCTGTGCTGAGTCAGAAGAAGAGGCATTAGAGGCAGGGTCCATGGTGGGGAATGCGTCAGGCTCCTCAGGAGAGGGTACCAATGTTGCCTTGGCCAGTCCGGAGCAATGAGGATCATCTTTGGTCTGTCTGCTCTGGTCTTCAACGGGACTTTGGGCAGCAGAGGAAGAGGTGGAAAGGCATAAACTGTCATTGATGTCCAACTGAAAGAGAGAGCGTCCACTCTCCAGGCCTTTGGATGGAAGATCCTTGAGCAGAATTTTGTCAATTGATGATTTTTGTGGGAGGCAAAGAGATCTATGTCTGGCCTTCCCCATTCTTGGATTATTTCTGTAAAAACTTTTGGATGCAACTTCCATTCGTGTGGATCTGTCATATTCCTGCTTAGGTTGTCTGCCAGCGTGTTTTCCTTGCCTGGCAAGTACTGTGCTTGTAGTTCCATTTGTAAGTCCATGGCCATGTTCCAAAGTGACATGGCCAGTCTGCATAGGGGATAAGAATGTGTTCCTCCCTGCTATGACACTAGATATGGACGCATTAGCAGAGTGTGCTATTCGGATTGTTTATGTATCACATAACTGTGGTGTTGTCTGTTCTTATCAATAGCTGACCTGGTTATAGAAGGTCCTTGAAAGCTGTAATAGCATTTATCACTGCTAGCATTTCTTTTTGATTGATGTGAAGGTGCTTTTCTTTTTGGGTCCATTTGCCCTGAATGCACCGGTCTGTCATGTCGCCCCAGGCATAGTCCGAGGCGTCTGTTGTGATGACTTGATTTGCTTGAGGCTTGCTGAATGGAAGACCTGTGTTTGTTTGGCATGCTTGAGCCCACCACAGAAATTCCTTTTGCAGACATGGGATTAGTGGTATTATTGTTTCCAAACTGTGGCTGTGTTGAGACCATATGTTTTTTAGGTACCATTGTAGTTTTCTCATATGCAGCTTTGCACATGGGATTAGTAAGATGCAAGATGCCATGAATCCCAGAGCCTGCAGGATTTTCCTTGCAGTCAGCCTGGTGCAATTTGCCATGTTCTGAAATATTGAATTAGTTGCCCCTGCTTCTCTGGTGTGAGGTAGGCCATCTGGGTGTTTGTGTCCAAATTGGCACCCAGGAAAATTATCTTCGAGAGGGTATTAGTCTTGATTTCTCTTTGTTGACTGTGTATCCTAGAGAGTTTAATAACATTATTACATAAGCCAGATGTTTCAGAAGAATGTGCTTGCTGTCCGCTTGGATCAGGCAGTCGTCCAAATAAGGGTATATTTGTATCCCTTGAAGTCTGCAGTAGGCAATTACTGATGCCAGGCATTTCGTGAATACTCTGGGCGCAGTAGATAAACCAAAGGGCAATGCAGAGAATTGATAATGGGTTGAACCTGCAAGAAATCTGAGGTATCTTCTGCAATTTTGTCTGACTGGGACATGTAGGTATGCCTCCTTGAGGTCCAATGTTACCAGCCAAGACTCCTTGCCCAGCATGGGAAGAAGTTGCTGTAGAGTGAGCATCTTGAATTTTGGTACGAGTAGGAATGTGTTTAGGATGGAAAGATCCAAAATAGGTCTCCAATCTTTTCCCTTCCTTGGCACAAGAAATAGCCTGGAATATAAACCTTGACCTTGTTCGTGTGTAGGTATTCTCTTGAATAGCTTTCATGTTTATAAGATCTGAAATTTGCTTTTGTGCCTCTGCCCTTTGATTGTGTGGCAGGTTTGGCATGCCTTTCATTTTTGGAAGGGTATGAAAATGGAATTTGTAGCCTCTGTTTATAATGTTCAGGATCCATTTGTCCTTTGTGACAATATGCCAATTTTTTGAGAATAGTGCCAGCTTTCCTCCTAAGGGGGCTGCCATTTGAGACCTGGTTGGCATGCAAAGGGGAAAGTCATTGGTTTTGCTTTCTGAAAGATTGCGAGTTGTCCTCACCACCTCTTTGTGTAGGAGCTTGCCATTGTCTGCCTCTGTACGAGCCTTGTGTTTGTCCTCTGCCCCTCGGGCACCTGTATCTGCCTCTTTGGGGTCTGTCTGTGGCAGGAAAGGACCAGTTTTTGGAAGGCCAGTTTCTACTAAAATGTGGGGGATGAACATTCAGAAATTCTTTCACAGTTTGCATTGATTTAGCCTTTTCCTCCATTTTCCATAATACTTCCTCAGCATTTGCCCCAAATAGTACATCCTTTTGAAGAGGGGCATCTAGTAATTTAGCTTTGACATGATCAGGCAAGGCTTGTTCCTTGAGCCAGGCATGCCTACGTATGACTGAGCCTGTAACAGCAGCTCTACATGAGGCCTCTAGAGCATCAAAACCACATTGTAAGGTATGTTTACCCACTTGTTCTGCACTATGCATCAAATCCTGCAACTCCTTCATGTCTGGTTGTTCAGGTTGTGACATTTTACTTTTCAGTTGAGATAACAGAAACTGTTGGTATTTTAGCATATGAAACTGACAGTTTAAGGCTCTCATGGATAAGGTAGCCGAGGTATATACCTTTTTTCCCCACCTTTCTAAGGATCTGGAATCTCTCTCGGAAGGCAATGGGTTTTTGGCAATGGAGGCCTTAACTCCCTTTGGGCCCTGTGAGATGGTTTCTAGGTCAGCAGCATGGCTTTTGTATAGAAAGTGATGTGAGTCAGGAACCCTGTAGTACCTGTCAGGCTTAACTGGAGCTGGAGGAAGAGAGTCCGGGTTAAGGCAGGCCTCCGAGTAAACATCATCTAGGATGTCCAGGACAGGAGGTATAGCCAGAGGCCAGTGCTGGTGTAACAAAAGAAATTCCCTGAGCCTTTTCTTGGAATCTGAATAATCCTGGCCTTCCCAGTGGAAGTGCTCCCTTAAGGTATGCAGAGTTTCACCAAATGAGTAATCCTCGGGGGGGGGGGGGATACAGAAGGAATAGATTCCTCTGCATCAGAGTCTTCAAAAGGGGAGTAAGACTGTTCCTGATACTCAGAGTGCTCTGAAATAATGGAGCCCTGATCAGAAGAGGGGGAATCTTCCTCCACTCTGGGTTTTTTGTCCGGAAGTGGCTGAGAACCTCTGATTAGAGTAATTAAATCCTCAGCCATTTTAAGCATCTGTTTCTTAGGCATGGGGCCCGGAGATGGGCCCTGTGTAGCTGGTCTCTTAGGGTGCATGGTAGCTTTAGACTTGGTGAAAGCCTTGATGGAGAAAGAAGAGGAAGGTCTGAAGACACCTTGAGTGGAGGTGGACCTGTCCACATTCTGTGTTTCAACGCCAAGCGTGGCTTTGGTATCTGTAGTCAGGGTGTGGGCCGAGGAGCCTGTGACCTCGGGTACAGGAGACACCACCAAAGATGTGTCGTCGGTAATCAGGGGCTGCGTAGGTGCCTCGCTGAGAACCGGACCACATGTAGTCGGCTTAGGCGTGGTGTCGGTAGAGGCCGCGGACCTCGAGTGTCGGTCCTTGTCTTTGCGTTTTTTAGACAAAACCGGAGTCGGAGTATCCGATGACATGGTATAGTTAAATGCTTTCCCAAAATAATGCTGGGTGAACTCCGCCCGACGCTTAATAGTGCGTTTATTGAATGTAGCACAAAAGCGACAGACCGAGATGTCGTGGTCTGGGCCTAAACAAGGTATACAGAGGGAATGGAAATCCTTATGCGGTATTTGCTTCCCACAAGAAATACAATTATTAACTTTGTCTGACATCGGTCTGAGGCAAGAAAAAGTTTCCCCAATGGGGTACTTAGCTTTTAAGAAGACTTCGGTTCCAAATTTTTCGTAATCTCAGGAGCTGGCCGACCGGCACTTGCGAACTGCTTCTGCTTCGGGCACCGCGCGGCAAGAAAGACTGAAGAAAATGGCATCGGCTGGTTCTTTCATACCCCTGTCGCACTGATGTCAGGGAAGAAGCGACGACAACCGACGCCGGACCTAGACTTTGGAATTCGGCCGACCGAGGACCCGCCTGACGGCAGGAGAACCCATCTGTTATGACTGCAGCTGTAGGCATGATGAACATCATAAAAGATGGCAAATAGAACAATTAACACGTACTGATAACTTGAAAATTCTAGATATGTTTAGTTCATACTGCTGAGGTCAGATATGATTTGATCATGGCACATATTGTTTCCAAGGATACATTTATGATTCAAAAAGCAAAGACAGAACACTGAAGGAGTTAAAACAGACTACAGAAAGAAAATAACTCTTAAGATTTCTCAAAGAAAACGTAACAGTAAAACTATGTACAAAGAACAGCAACATGTTGGAATATAGCAATAACCCACGCCTGGGTGTGGGTAATGTGGGATTTACCCACGGTTGGCGTGGTTTGGTCCCGAGGGCAAAGCCCGAGGGACCAAACAAAGACAACTGTGGGTAAATCCCGCATTACCCACACTCAGAAGTGGGTTATTGCTATTATACTATGACATTATTTAAGAAAATAAATAATTACTTTTCTTAAATAATGGCATTGTATAATGCCTCTTTGCTGCCCTTCCGCAGCTGTCTGGTATCCACGGCAGTTCTGATGTACTGCGCATGCCTATGCAGTACATCAGAGCTATGGCCAAAAGCAATGGAGAAAGCAAGATCTCCGTTGCTTTTGACTGTTTCGCTATGTTAAATGGGTTTAACATAGCGAGACAGCTTTAAAATAAGCAATGGAGATGTCCGTTGCTTATTTTAAAGCTGTCTCGCTATGTTAAACGCATTTAGCATAGCGAAACAGTAAAAAGCAAAGGAGATCTTGCTTTCTCTGTTGCTTTTTTTTTTTTAAACCTGTCTCGCTATGTTAAATGGGTTTAACATAGCGAGACAGCTTTAAAATAAGCAACGGACATCTTCGTTGCTTATTTTAAAGCTGTCTCGCTATGTTAAACCCATTTAACAGAGCGAGACAGGTTTAAAAAAAAAGCAACGGAGAAAGCAAGATCTCCGTTACTTTTTACACACTGTGTCGCTATGTTAAAGGAGTTTAACATAGCGAGACAGCTTTAAAAAAAGCAACGGAGATCTCCATTGCTTTTTGTAAACCTGTGTCGCTATGTTAAACTCTTTTAACATAGTGAGACAGTGTTTTAAAAAAAGACTTATACTAATGGAAAAAGTCCGGGCGACCGGACCTTTTTCCATTAGTATAAGTCGATTTACAACGTGCACGCTGGCCAATCAGCATGCACGTTTTGGAATATTAATGGGGGGTCATGGTATAATATGGAATAATTTACCAGAAGAAAGTAAAACAATACAAAACCTTACACACTTCTAAAATAAATGAAATGACTACATCGATAAAGTATGCGGTACAGTAAAGGAAAAACATATACACCAAAAGATTCTTTCTACTTTATGTATTTATGTGTGCTGTGCTGTGTACTGATATTCCTGACATGTCAGAAATGTACAAAGACAAACATGTAGCCTTTATTCATGCTCTCACTATTTGCATATGTCCTGCGTATTAGCAGTTCATAGAATACATCTCATCTGTTTTCCTTAAAAAGTATGTACAGTCTGCATAACTTGCATGACAGGAGCAGCTCTAGAACCATCAAATAAAATGGGGGCAGTCCTCTTGGCTTCATACCTCTTAACTGTCCAGATTTTCGCAGAAAGTCCAGATTTTGCCTGCTATTTTTGGTCTGTTCCTCATAACATTTGTGGTTTTCTAGCAAATCATTGAGGATTAAAGTCATTAAATAATGGCATACATTAGCGTTTCAGACTTTATATCTTGCAGACAATGCATGCTAACCCTGAACACATTATTCTATCAACTTTCTAAGTTTATAAGAGCAATATTTTAAATTTGCCATTGATTTTGGGCCTTTGCCCACCCATTAATTTTGGCTTTGTCCTAATTTCTTGCCCTCAGAGGTTGAGAGGTATGCCTGACTTTGTTGGCATCAGTGTATAGCACGGCTTTGTGAACATGCGCTGTCTGTAATTGCATTGCAGTGCCAATAACATAGTATTATCTGTGTGCCCACAACACACTGCTAAACAGACTAGACAAAACATATACACCTGTTAGGTGTGACCAAACTGGGGCAGAGTGGGATTACCAAGTATACTGCAGTGCAGAGCCCACCTAGTTCAGTCAAGTGCTGCAGTTTAATCTGTTGGGTGTTTCTCCAGTGCTGCAGTACGGAGAGTTGTCTGGAAGATGCATCTACTGTACAGCACTGAGACATGCAAAAATTCTAGCCATGCAGCACCAACGTGTATCTTATCTGCTATTGCAACTCTATGCACTGGCATGTTATATTAGTACCCTGATATGTTGTGCACCACTGCTGTATCAATAAGTCGGCAGGTTGCTTTCCATATATATCTACACTGCACAACAAGTGACTACATATAAATGCAATTTACTACAGCTAACTGCAGCAAAGCTGTTTGAATTATACAACAATTTTATACCATGGTTGTTACATATCTAGTAGAGGAACTGGCAAAATCTCTGCTTACACTGAAAGAGTAAAGCAGTTACAACTGTCACTACTTTAAACAAAATACATTTTTCATACATTACTTAAATTCATGTAAGTTCACTTAAGACTGTTTAGCATACATCATGCATGTTATGATGGTAAATACAGTTCTAGATTTAGGACTAATTAGAGTTAACAGTAAGCTGCCAGCAATTTGTAGTAAAATGCACTCTGTGGTTTATGGGCTCCATTATTACTTTACACTCAGACTAATTAGGACTCTTCTCAGTCTTCTATAGTAGACAACCTGTTTTAATTTCAGTGATGTAATGATCTGCACAAACTGTATAAAATGTAATAACTACTGTTCATGACTGGGTTGAATAATTAACAGTAAATAATTATTCAGAACTAAAGAGTCCTATAACTTTGTTTTGCATTTGCACAGCACAGCTTTCCAACCTTCATCTCCACTGCAAAAGGGGTATATGAACAGTTGGATAGTTGAACCTACCCATCAAAATGTAAAAATAAAAGGCTGAAATAAATCCATGGCTATGTTACACTGTTAAATATTTTAAGGACATTGTTTAAGAAACATATGATAGTATCATCTGTGCAGTTGTATTTGATCGACTATGTTGGAATTTGAATCTGTATTCAGCACTAAATGTTTGACTGTATTTCCACAGTTACGACTCCAGTACTGAAGTGCCTTGCACACATACCTCTCAACTTCTTAGTCCAAGAAATTTGAGTGAAGCCTAAAATAATGGGAGGAACAAAGTCCCCAAAATAGGGACATATTTTAAATATTGCTCTTATAAACTTAGAAAATTGCTAGAATAACAGGATTTGCATTAGCATGTATTTTTTGAAGTATATCAATTCGGAAACTCAAATGTCTGTCATTATTTAGTAAATACAATCCTCAGTGATTTGACAGAAAAAACATAAGTTTTATGAGGAACAGACCAAAAATTTGATTAAAAAATCTGGACATTCTGCAAAAATCTTAACAGTTGCGATGTATTTTTGCACACTTCCAGCAATGTCTACCACCTGCAGTGTTTATGAACTCTTGACATGCATTACTTCAACAATTGCCCCATGGAAACAGAAACAGAAGTTGCACATTGCAGCACTGGTTATGTGCATGCCAGGTGTAACTGCAAACTGTGAGGTGCACAGCTGACAATACAGAAATGTGATGCACTGGTTAAGCTTTGGCTGGGATTCCTAACTCACTGTTTCCAGAAAATCCATGTATGCCAGAAAAGCCAAAGCAACAGTTTTCCTAGATAAGTATCTAGTATAAAAAGATGAATGACATATTAGATAAAACTGAATTAGCCAAGCATATTATTATCCATTATCATAAAAGGCTTCTGGTTAATCACATCAACATTTTAAAGAAGAAGAGTATTATACCATTTAGCACCAAGTTAATTATTCATTCCTAACATGTTTGATTCATTGTGATACAGTCAAGTCATGTGATTCTGTCACAAACAAACAAAAAAAATGGAATGCAAGGTGTGCCAAATTTTTAACTTGCCATGCATGCAAGAGATTTACTAAAACTTGTCTAATAAAAATATCTCGGACACAATATAGTCACTTTTTCTTAGTTTTGCACTCCCCAGAGCCCCAGAGAAATTATTATGCTCTTAAGCCCCAAAAGACCTACAGTGCCTTTACCAACTCTATTTAATGTAGTGTACCTGGCAGAAACATAACATATGGCAACATCTACGCAAAGAAGCCTCAGGCTAACTCTCAGGTTACATAGTACACCAGGATATACAGAGAGGGACATACAGCCTGAGAATATTTTCAGAGATGTGCCCCCCCCCCCCCCCCCCACCTCCTGCCCAGGTGCTCTGGCTATATCACTTAGCTGTATCCTATACTATTATGCAGGACATCTGATCCGAATGCCACAGGGCTCCATAATTTTTTGATTTGAAAGTGAGGCATATACAGCATAGGGGAACATTCAGTATTATTCTGGTATGCTAGACATGACTGCATAGCTCAAACTTGAGGCACCTTTACTGCCATTTGTGCTATGAATTTCTGATACCTGTATGAAATCTCACTATCATTCTGCTATCAGTATGGCATGATGGAAATCACTATAAAGGACCTAGGGCTGCTGCCTTTTGCCAATGCAAAACCTGACAAAAAACATTCATTCCTCATGCTGGTCCTAGCACCAACCTTTCTCTACCTCTTTCTTCTTCTACTCTACCCTTCTCCATGGCCATTTTGTGATGTAAATTACCATGTCAGGAAAAGGTGGAATACTTTTTTTGTCTTTTTTTAGTAAAAAAATCAGTCCAAAGTGATATTTTTACAAACTTCAGCATTCTGTCTGTGCTGTCAAACAGAAAACCAGAGTTTGTAAAGTGATTGCCAGACTACTGGACAATCATTCTCATTTCTAGACAGTCCAAAAGAATAAATACATAAATTATGGGCAGGTGGCAAGCCTAAAGGGACATGTCAGTTTTTATGACAATCATCTTCATAAATTCCACCACCTGCTGTTACTCGTTTACTGTCTGTACTACCTCTGAAATGGAATCACAGTTTAGAATAAAAACAAATTCTACAACACGTTCTCAAGTATTAAGGTACCATCTAACATAAAAGAACGATCTATACTTGCATCTCCAGGACTCAGTCTTCATCTCTAACTTCTGGGCAGAGTCAGATTTGTATGTGTCCCCTTGTCTGTGCAGGTTTCCCTGTCTACTCCAATTACCTCTCCATGACATACTGTTTCACTGACTATACGAAATTGCCCATGTATGTATATTATATTTGTCTTTACCATTGTGGCAGAGATCATAGCTAAAAAGAGTTAATGTACAAACCCATTTACCTAGGTTCATAGGTAGGTACGAGGCTACTGGCCCTAGGGCCTATATAAGCCTAGCAAAAAAGGTACCCTGGCTTTCGCCACCCAAGAAAATAATTTTCCTGTGCTCCTGTCATGCAGAGCCACAGAGGTGATCCCAGGGGTGAATTTCCTATTTCCCATCCAATCATCAAGATTTTTCTTGAAGAGTGCTAATAAGGAGCTTTGTTTGATATAGATAGGTAGTCTGTTCCAGAGTATGGGAAGTCTCTGGGACAGGAATCTGTCCCGCCAGCATGTTCTGTTTATTGTAGTGACAAGATTTAGGTCCCTAGAGCATGTAGCTCAGAGGGATTGGGATTTCTTTAAGTGGAGCATGTCCAAAAGCTCTGGGTTTGACATAGCTTTGTATGTTAGGCAATATGTGACGGAGTAAAGCTGGAGTTTTTTGAGACGGTCTTCACAGGGCACTGTTTGAGGCCAGTAATCCTCTTTGTGAGGTATTTCTGCGGCTTTTCCAGTTGTTGTAGATGTCTTGTGAGGTACATACCAAAAGGGCCATTGTACTCTATAATGGGTCTAATGAGTGACGAGTAGAGGGGAACAATGACTTCTTTTTTCCTGGATGAGAAACCTTTTGTGATGATGTGTGCCATGTAGAAGGATTTCCTGACTACTGTGGTGATGTGATTATCAAAGCAGAGACAACTGTCCACCTGTGTCCCAAGGTCTCTTATCACACTTGTGATGTTAAGTAGACTACCACCCATGTGGTAGCTCATGGGTACAGAGTTTTTACCAAAGGGGATGACAATGCACTTTTTGGTATTGAGCTTAAGGCCATGGCTTTGACATCAGGGATCTGTCTCCTTGAGGCTCCTTTGTAGGATGTCCACATCGTTAGGAGTTTCAGTTATGGCTCCTAGTTTGCAGTCATCTGTGAACTTCATTAGCCAAAGACCTCCTGTGTTAGCCTGTACTTCAGAAAAGTAGATACCAAATAGGAGATGACAGAGGACTGAACCCTGTGGTACTCCACTTGTCACTGGTCTGAAGTTGGATTTGGAGTCTGCTAATTTCACAGTGTGGGTTCTATCAGTGAGCCAGTTGGCAACCCATCTTGTGACATAGGGATTTATACCTAGTTTAGTGAGTTTATCTATAATTCCAGAGTGGGGGATGGTGTCGAAAGCCTTGGTGAGATCAAGATAGGCTGTGTGAACCACCTTACCCTCGTCTACAGCTTTGGTGACTGCTTCAAAGAAGTTGATCAGGCTTAGGAGACATGATCTGCCTTTTACAAACCTGGACTGGGTGGGGTCCAGAGTTTGGAGATTACCAATGTCTTTGTGTATAAGATCCATGAAGACACATTCCATCGCCTTGCAGACCAGGCTCATTAGGCTAATGGGGCAGAAGTTCCCGGGGTCCGTGGTAGCTCCCCCTCTGTGGAGTGGGATAACCATTGCTGTGCGCCCTTCAGTGGGCACAAAGCCTGAGGTGAGGCTATGATTGAACATGGTGCTTAGGTGGGGTGCCAGTTCATTCTGCAGTTCGTAAAATGCAGCCTGGGATGTTGTCAGTTCCCATGGATGCTGTGTTCTTGACTTTGGAGAGTGTGGTTTTTGCCTGTGCAGCCGTAACTACAGGAACTTTGCATTCTTCTGGTACAGAAATGGGCCCTTTAGGGGGTGAGAGGGAGATTAAAGTTAGCACTGAATCTATCTGCCAGGATATTGATAATATCAGTTGGTTCTGTATATTTAGTGCCATTGTGCTGTAACTCAGAGCAGATCTGTGTGTTGCCGTTGAGATACTTGACATAGCTATAAAATGCTTTGTGGTTGTCTTTAGAATCAGTGGCGATTTTATTTTTGTAACTAGCTTTGGAGAATTTTATGACTGATCTCAGCTTCTTACTGAGGCTGACCAGGGAGTTCCTCCAATCATGGGATTTTTTTTTTTTTTGCAATATTTTCTTTCTTCTGTTATAGAGTTTGTTTATGGCAGGGGACCACCAGATTGACTTCCTTTTTTTGCAGTATAGCATCTTGGTTCTGTTAGGGATAGCATGATCCATGCACTTGTGCAAGTGCTTATAAAGTGCATTTGTGTAGGATTCAGCAATCGTACCTCAATTGTCCATCTGCATGGGTGTCATGAAGTTTGCCACTTCTGTCTTAAGAAGCGTGAAGTTGGCTTTGGAGAAATTGTTTACGGTGGTTTCCTTTATGGGGGTGGGAGCAGGATGTGGATGTCTAGGGTGATTAGCTTGTGGTCAGATCTGAACAAGGAATTGACCTCTGGTGTGGAACACCAGTCGCCCATGTTGGTAATGACCAGGTCTAGGATATTGCCCCTGGTGGGGGTGTAGATAAGTTGATCCAAGGCGATGGAATTTATGAATTCCAGAAAATGTTGAGCAAAAGTGTTGGCACATGAGTAGTTTTCCCAGTTAATGGTGGGGTAGTTGAAATCACCCATTATTAGGGTGTTGGGTTGTACCCTAATATTTTCCAGTGTATCAAGATATGAGGAGTTGGAAACCTGGGGCATGGCGGGGAGATCTGTAGCAAGTTACAATTTGGATTGCGGTCTTTCCCAGAGTTAGTTGCACTTGGATAATTTCGGATGCATTATGCTGAGCAACTAGCCTGGAGGTGTGGATATCCTTAATGAATATGGACACGCCCCGCCTTTAGTATTTCGGTCCAGGTTAGGTGGCCAAAAGGTGTGGTATGAATTATAGCCTGGTAATGCAGGGGTGCTCTCCGGAGCCTTGAACCAGGTCTCTGTTACTGCAAAGATGTCGATGTTCTCCATTTTAAGGAGTGCCTCGAGTGAATGCATTTTGAGGTTTAGACTTCTAGCACTGAGTAGCATTACCCTCAGATTTTGCTTGCTTGCACCTGTTAAGGTGGTGAATTTGTTATTTGAACCTTGACTAAAAGAGGCACTATAGGAGTGGCAAGAGCCTTAGCCAGTATCCGGAATCCCAAGGGCGACAGGTGCAGGCCATCTCTGGCAAAGCATCGTGGTCTATCGATCATGTCATCCCAGGCAGACAGATACTGGATCCCTTTAGAATAACACCAGAAGCTTAACCAATTGTTGAAGTCAATCATTTTGTCCTTGTACAGTGGTATCATTCTGGGTGATGGCAAAATGCTATTCAGGGCTAGGGTCATACCTGCCTGGGCTACACGATCGGAGAGCTCCTCCATGTCTCTTTTCATATAGTTCAGCGAGGTACTTCTCAGGTCATTCACAGCAACACAGACAATGACAATCATATTTGTACTTGTTGTGGAGTGACCTGAGTGCGTGCGTTATGTGGGGGATCCTGGCACCCGACAGGCAGCTGACAGTAACTTTCTCCTTGTTTAGTCTGGTGAGTAGAACATCAGTGTGCATGACTATACAGTCATCTTTGACTAGAGTGTTGGGTACGTTGTCATGCCTTATGGGCTGTGGTTAAGTGGCACACTGAGTTTGTGAGTTATGTGCCATTTGGGTTGTGTTGGGGGGTGGTGGTTGCTTGTGTTTCTGCTTTGGAGGTCTCTGCTGCTTGAGCAGATTTTTACTGAGAGCCTCCACGAATGTAGGTGTGTGTTTCATGTTTCTATGTGTGTGTTTTGGTGGTGTAGGTTTTGAGGGACTATGTGATGAGTATGGTGTGGTGCAAGTGTTTACCTTCTCCTCTTGACTGTCTAGTCCAGTCTTGGGTGAAGAGAGCTTTGCTTCCAGTTTGGCTATATAAGTGCATCTCTCACAGGTTGTAGTGTTGGGTGGTAGGAGGAGAGGGTTGTCTGTGTACATGAGACAATTGCTGCATTGCCCCAAGATGGCCACATTCATCAGGTAGACAGGAGAAAACACCTGGAGCTGATCCTCAGACATGCCTGGATAGGTGCTTATTTATTAAGTACTAAAATCTGTTTTCCTCTAGACAAGTGAGGAAAGTTGAGTGATGTAGTAATTTGTAGCTTATTTACTGCTTACAATGAGTTCTGAACAAGTGCTGAGCTCAAAGAAACAGATTTAGTGCTAAAACTAAAAAACTGGCTCGTTCTAAGGGAAAATTTGAAGAGCAGACTTTATGGCGCCTGGAATAGTTTAACCCTAGCTAAGCGGTGATGCATTAAAAAAAAATATATATATATATATATATATATATGTATGTATATATATATATATATATATACATATATGTATATATATATATATATATATATATGTATATATATATATATATATATATATATATATATATATATATATATATATATATATATATATATATATATATATATATATATATATATATATATATATATATATATACATATATATATATATAAAACGGTAGCAAATGAGCAAACTGATTTAAACAAATTAACCAATAAAAAGCTACAAACTGAGCCCCATTCCATCAGTCTTTGATCAGACAAGTTCTAACTGCACACTCCTGCCACTAGTGTGCAGGGGAACCTTCTCCAAAAGTAGATGGTCTGGATTAGTGCTCAAGTTGTACAAACAAAGCTAGATTCAGCAGGTCTGAATTTAGTCTATGCTACAGCAAACAAGGCATATCAATTTTAGAAAGAAACAGTTCAAATAAGCAGGCACAATAAGCTTTAACCAGAAACTCCCAGCTCAGAAGGGCAGAATCTATACTCTCCTCCAGCAAGAGTGCAGACCAAACCTTCTTAATATAAAATCACTGGCCCAAAGCCCAAGTGCTTAAACTAGAACTAATACACTTTTAAAATAACAGACACTAAGTCTTCAATCAGCAACTCCCAACTTAGAAGGATGTAAGCTACCTGTCCTGCCACAACAGTGCAGACCACAAACCTTCTTAATGTAAAACAACTGGTCTGAAGCCCAAGTGCTTCAACCAAAGGCTTAGAATAACAGTTACAATTTAATCAGGCTACTAACAAGAAATAATAAATGCAGCAGAATAAATGCAATTAAGTACTTTTAAGAACAAGCAGCAAAAGCAAAATAAAGTAATAAAGTAGGAAGAAACACAAATACAGTAAAAGCAGATGAATACAGTGCAATTTTTTTATATAACAATAGAAAACGAGCAAACTGATTTAAACAAATTACCCAATTAACCAGTAGAAAAGCTCAAAACTGAGCCCTGTTCTAGCAGTCTTCAATCAGGGAAGTTCTAACTGCACACTCCTGCCACTAGGGTGCAGGGGAACCTTCTCCAAAATAGATGGCCTGGATTAGTGCTCAAGTTATACAAACAAAACTAGATTCAGGATGCCTGAATCTAGTCTATGCTACAGCAACCAAGGCACACCAATATCAGAAAGAAACAGTTCAAATAAGCAGGCACAATAAGCCTTTAACCAGAAATTCCCAGCTCAGAAGGGCAGAATCTAGCCTCTCCTCCCACAAAAGTGCAGACCACAAACCTTCTACATGAAAAATAACTGGCCTGAAGCACAAGTGTTTTAACCAGAACTAATACACTTTTAGAATAACAGACACTGAGCTTTCAATCAGCAAATCCCAACTTAGAAGGATGTAAGCTACCTGTCCTACCACAACAGTGCAGACCACAATCCTTCTTAATGTAAAACAACTGGTCTGGAGCCCAAGTGCTTAAACCAAAAGTCTTAGAATAACAGTTATAATTTAATCAAGCAACCACCAAGCAGTAATAAATGGAGCAGAATAAATACAATTGAGTACTTTTAAGAAGAGGCAGAAGCAAAATAAAGTGCAATTTTTTTAGTAAAGTGCAAGAAGAGAGGAAGAAGAAGCAGAAGAAAAATTCAAGGTTATGAACCTCAAGGTTAGGAACCTAAGTGGATTGGCCTTCTCAAATGTTCTCTATGTATTACGTAGAGTGAACACCAGACTAGAAGGGGTGTCCCAGATCAAATTTACAGTAGGGCTGGGCAACTGCAAATCCACCAACTATAACACCACCACAATAATAGGGTGGGGGGAGGGGGGGAAACAGTTTCAGGACAGATGAGAAAAAGAAAACAATGCCAGAAACTATATAAAATAATTCAGTCAGCCAAAATTAAGACAATGCAGAACTCTGAAAGGTTAAACTGTCAAGAAATATACTTATCAATCAGCGATATATTTCCAAATTGAGAATCACACTGCAGCCAGAACACCAGGAGTTTCTAACAGTGTATGCAGGAATTTACAAAGAGAAACTATTTTTAAATCAGCAAGCCTTGAAGCAATCAGATAACACAAAAGCTGTTGGACCAGTTTTATAAACTTCACCACAGGAATAGGGGGGAAGCAGTTTCAAGACAGACGAGAAACAGAAAACAATGCAGTTTCAGGACAGACGAGAAACAGAAAACAATGCCAGAAAATATATAAAATAATTCAGTCAAGCAAAATTAAGACAATGCAAAACTCTGAAAGGTTAAAATGCCAAGAAATATACTTATCAATCAGCGATATATTTCCAGATTGTTTGAGAATCACACTGCAGCCAGAACACCAGGGGTTTCCAACAGTATATGCAGGCTTTTACAGACAGATACTATTTTTAAATAAGCAAGCCTTGAAGCAATCAGATAACACAAAAGCTGTTGGACCAGTTTTATAAACTTCACCACAGGAATAGGGGGGAAGCAGTTTCAGGACAGACGAGAAACAGAAAACAATGCTAGAAAATATATAAAATAATTCAGTCAGGCAAAATTAAGACAATGCAAAACTCTTAAAGGTTAAAATGCCAAGAAATATACTTATCAATCAGTGATATATTTCCAGATTGTTTGAGAATCACACTGCAGCCAGAACACCAGGGGTTTCCAACAGTATATGCAGGCTTTTACAGACAGATACTATTTTTAAATAAGCAAGCCTTGAAGCAATCAGATAACACAAAAGCTGTTGGACCAGTTTTATAAACTTCACCACAGGAATAGGGGGGAGCAGTTTCAGGACAGATGAGAAACAGAAAACAATGCCAGAAAATCTATAAAATAATTCAGTCAGGCAAAATTAAGACAATGCAGAACTCTGAAAGGTTAAAATGCCAAGAAATATATTTAGCAATCAGTGATATATTTCCAGATTGTTTCAGAATCACACTGCACCAGAAAACCAGGAGTTTCCAACAGTGTATGCAGGAATTTGCAAACAGAAACTATTTTTAAATCACCAAGCCTTGAAGCAATCAGATAACACAAAAGCTGTTAGACCAATTTTATAAACTTCACCACAGGAATGGGGGGATGCAGTTTCAGGACAGATGAGAAACAGAAAACATTGCAGTTTCAGGACAGATGAGAAACAGAAAACAATGCCAGAAAAAATATAAAATAATTCAGTCAGGCAAAATTAAGACAATGCAGAGCCCTGAAAGGTTAAACTGCCAAGAAATATACTTATCAATCACCAATACATTTCCAGATTGTTTGAGAATCACACTGCAGCCAGAACACCATGAGTTTCCAACAGTGTAGTTAACAAATGATAAACAAATTGCATCTACATAAGATCTAATTGGGTTTATGTCAGAGGACTGAGTTTTTGGAAACTTTAACTTCATATGATTGAGACCATATGTTCAAGTTTCTGAAAACTTGAACAGAAAAACAAAAATCTACATTTTTGCATGGGGGTAAGCTCTTGTGCCCCCAGATGCCCAGAAGTTATATATACTACCTCTGAGATTGCACTAAAGTGGGGGAAAATGGTAAATTCCCCTATCCCTACTGTAACCTCAATCTCCATATAAATGCTTTGTGTTTTTGGAAAGTCAAATATATGGTCTCAACCATTTGATGTTTGAGTTCTGAAAACTCGATAATCTAACATGAACTCAATATAATTTAATCTGTAGCAAAGCAACAATTATAGCAAAATAGCAAGGGTGTTTTTCAGAGGCTCTTAGAAAAAAGTAGATTGGAATTCCATTGCTTTGGTTACAGTTTGTTAGGGAAAGTGTGGCAATTAAGCTGTTAAGAAATTTAACAAGCAAAGGAGGTCACAGTCCACACTTTTCTTTCACTCACATCATTTTTACTAGTTTATCTATTTTATTTTCTGAATGAAAAAGCAGCCTATGCTGTAAATGTTTCTGACTTCCACTAGACACTATCTTCATCTAAATCAATAAAATAGTTCTTTCTGATTGGCAAGAAGCTGAACTGAAATGGAGAAATGTAGACATGATGAAACTGTGGCTATTTTATATTACTCTATGCTGTACAAAGTAATTCTAAAGTACTCTGCAGAGCCCCACTTCCTAAATATTTGTTGCATAAAATCTCATAACCAAACAGTAATTTTGATAGTCTATAAATGCAATTTACTTTTGTAGGAAAACACAGATTAGTTTTTCACATAGGTTCACCTAAGTGGTTTACTTAGTAGACAAGTACCCAAACATAGACTGGGAGCACTACTCAAGCCCCAACACCCTCGCCCAATGGTTCCTAGAATTTATAAACTCAAATGCTCTGGAACAACTGGTCACCACTCCCACAAGAGGGGAAAACATATTGGACCTGATCATCACCAACATGGGGACTCTATGTTCCATACCAGAGGTATACCCCTCATTGGTAAGATCCGACCATAAATTAATCTCACTGGACATCCATATCCCGTCCCCACCCCGAGCCAAGGAAACCACGGTGAAGAACTTCTCAAAAGCAAACTTCACACTTCTCAAAACCAAGGTGAAATCCTTCAAAGCCCCCAGGCCAGTGGAAAATACGGCCCAAACCACAGAATCCTTTACAAACACATTCTATGGACACCTACAGGAATGCATGGATCGTGCTATCCCAAATAAAACCAAGACTCACTCCTCCAAAGGCAGGTGACCTGTCTGCTGGACCCCAGCCATAAATAAGCTATACAACAGAAGAAGGAAGCTACTACATGATAGAGCAAAATCCCAAAAAGGGAAGGCATCTCTGATCAGTACTAGCAAGAAACTACGATCCCTCATAAAATCATCTAAGGCCAGCTTCGAAAGAAAAATTGCACAAGATGCTAAAGATAATCACACGGCCTTCTTTAGTTATATCAGGTACCTGGGTGGCAACTCCCAGATATACTCTGAGTTAGTACAAAATGACAAAAAATACACTGAACCAACAGACATTGCCAACATCCTGGCAGACAGGTTCAGTGCAAACTTCTCCCCCCTTCCCCCCCAAAAGAGCAAATGTCTATCCCAACAGAGTGTATCCTCTCTGACATCACAGATGCACAGGTGAGAGCTGCCCTCTCCAAAGCAAAAAACACAGCATCAATGGGACCGGACGGTGTCCCGGGCTGCGTCTTACATGAGCTCCAAGAAGAACTGAACCCTCACATAAGTCACTGTTCAGTCTCAGCCTTACTACAGGATATGTACCCAAGGAATGGCGTACAGCAACAGTGGTCCCACTCCACAAAGGTGGTGCCACAATGGACCCCAGAAACTATCGACCTATAAGCCTGACTAGCATGGTCTGCAAAGCTATGGAGCGTATCATCATGGAACTCATAAACAAAGACATTGGGAACCTCCAAACACTGGATGCTACCCAATTCGGCTTTGTAAAGGGCAGATCTTGCCTCTTGAACCTGATCGACTTCTTTGAAACAGTCACCAAGGCCACAGATGAAGGGAAGGTAGTCCACACAGCCTACCTGGACCTCGCAAAAGCCTTCGACACAATACCCCACTCGGGCATCATAAATAAGATCACCAGCTTAAATATCAGCCCCTATGTCACAAGATGGGTTGCAAACTGGCTCAGGGATAGAACCCACATGGTCAGAATTGCAGGTGCCATGTCAGACTCTAAACCAGTTACAAGTGGCGTCCCACAAGGCTCGGTCCTGGGACCTCTCTTGTTCGGTATATATTTCTCTGAGGTACAGGCTAACACGGGAGGACTATGGCTGACCAAGTTCGCAGATGACTGCAAACTGGGTGCCATAATCGACTCGCCGACTGACACAAGCATCCTCCAAAAGGGTCTCACAGAGACTGATAACTGGTGCTAGTGCCATGGCCTAAAGCTAAATGCCAAAAAGTGCATAGTCATCCCCTTTGGGAAAAACAAAGTGCCCACAAATTACCACATAGGTGGTAATCCATTAAGTACGGAAAAAGTAATTAGAGATTTGGGGACCCAAGTAGATAGCCATCTCTCCTTTGTCAATCATGCTGCCAAAGTGGTTAGAAAGACCTTCTATATAGCCCACCTTATCACGAAAGGGTTCACATCTAGATCAAGAGAGGTCATTGTGCCCCTCTACTCATCACTCATCCGGCCCATAATTGAATTCAATGCCCCACTAGCACTAGTGAAGGACATACACATTGGGAGGTGACAGGTACACAAACAGTAAAGTACAACTTCCCTTAAGGGCATACACACAGATCACAGTCAGTCTGGGGCTGGTTTCTCCCTCTCTCTCCAGATCCCCAATAAGACCCCAGTAAGCTACAGGGTTAAGATCTCAGCTGAGTGGTCAAGCCTAAACCTCCAGCACTCTCTCTGTCCAATGAGTGCTTCGTGTCCCTGGCCAAGTAGCTGACACACACACTTTGAGATTTGATTTATATACAGGCACACACACACACGCCTGCGAAAGGCTGGCACAGGTTTACTAGCTATGCTCTCTTCTGTCCAG
>NC_056730.1:97331317-97353817 GCF_019279795.1 Protopterus annectens | reverse complement strand
CTTGCTAACGTGTTATTAATATTATTCTTTCTTATGGCATAGTTGTGTTCATGGATTCTGGCATTAAATTTCCTTTCTGTTTTGCCTACATAAATGCTAGGCATTGGTCACATGTGGCCATGTAGACCACAGCCTTGGAGTGGCAGTTGTATTTACCTTTTACATAGTGGTCTATACCATTCACTGTAAATTTTCTACCCAATTTCACCTTGTGGCACCAGTTACAAGACTCACATCTGCATACCCCTACACGTCCTGTTGTAATGTTGTTAAAACCTTTCCTCAAAAGGTCTTTCAGGTTTGAGCCCCTTCTGTATGTCATTATAGGTCTCTCTTCAATTTGTGCCCTGATGTCCAAGTCATCCATTAAAATGTCCATTAAAATGTCCCAGTTCTTATTAAAAACAGACATCAAATAATATGAGTCGGAGTTGAATGTGAGCACCGTAGATCTACAAAAGGAACTTTTTTCCGACATAGGTCTTCCCTCCTTAACTTCAGGGGGACTGCTGTCTAGCATATTTTCTCCAGCTATAGGCTTAAAGTGCCCTACTCTTCTTTTTCCCATCACTTCCTGCATAAGCTCATTGGGCAAATCTGCTGGATACTCCCTCCTCAAAAACAGAGTTTTTAAATTGTCACATTCTGAAAGAAAGTCTTCTTCTCTAGAGATCATGCGGGCTGCTCGAACTAACTTCCCTTTAGCTACTGATCTCTTCTGGTACTTGGGGAGGGAGCTAGTGTAATGCAGGAACGAGTTTGAGTAGGTTTCTTTCCTATGAATTCTAGTTGCATATTTTACATTGTGTGTGTCTTTGTATAGATGGACATGAAGATAATTCATGTAGTCCAGATTGATCACCTAAGTGAATTGTAGGAATGTAGTGGTGGTGTTGAGGTAATCTAAAAACTCTTCCAGTTCAACCAGTGACCCATTCCATATCAAACTGATATAATCTTGATATAAACCACTGGTTGCCACAATCAGCTGCAAGCAGTGGTAAGAAAAGACTGAGGTCAACAGAGACCAGGCTGAAGACCTGTAAGTTGACTGGACAGAAAGTGCAAGAGTTCAAGGATTTACGCAGGGCTGTAATACCTCAAGAAGAAGAGGAAACAGGTGAAGTTGAAGAAGAATGGCAGTACCTCAAAACAACATTGTGAGAATTACAAAACAGATATGCGGCCATGTCAGGTATGGAAATAAGGTACATAATGAAAGCTGGTAGTGGAATGCAGAAGTCCAAGAAGTCATCAAAAGAAAGAAAGAAAGAGTGCAGGAAAAAGTGGGAGATAGAAAAGCCAATCTATTCACCTCTAAACCCTTGTTTCCTCTTGACTCCTCTTGCCTTCTTTCTGTCTGTCCAAAAGCTTCTACAACAGATTGTGTGAGAGAAGATCTGCGACAGTCAGGCATGAATGTCAGTAAAGGTAGGCGAGTGGTATTAAATGGAGAGAGAGAGAGAGATGACAACAGCTTACATGACACACCAACCCCATGTAGAAAATGGGAAAAAGGGTGCTGATGACGATGATCTCTAGATCTAGGTCCTCCTTTGAACTTATCATCCTCAAGGGTATTCACCAGCAGGCAAGAAAGGAAAACAAATAAAATCTCCTTACATTTATTACATTAAGCACTTTCATCAAAAGACTTCTTCAGAATGAAATACAACCATCATTCTTACCTTATATACAAAACTGAATAATTACATACAGTGACAAACCATCATAATTAATTAAAATTTAACATTTAGGTTTAGTTTACATTGCTATATGCTCCACTTGTCAATCCTTTTACATAGGAATGACAACCAGGAAACTAAGTGTTAGAATCAAGGAACATTTATATACCATTAGAAACAGGGATATAAACAACACTTTGTATAACCATTCCACTGTGTATGCTTCCTTTAAGAAATTTTATTTTGCAGTTTTTGAACAAGTAAATGAAGATTTTAGAGGGGGTTGCTATAAAAATCAAAGAAAGAAATGTTTTGGCAGGTTAAAAGGCAGGCAGATAAACATCCTGGGCTAAATGAAACTATTTGCATTAAATGTTATTTGGAGACTGATTATATTTATAAAAGTGAACTGTTGAATTAATTTTTATTTTAAGTGAATGTTAAATATTAAATATTAATTAATTATGATGGCTTGTCGTGGAACGTAATTACTAAATTATTTTATCTAATAAATTTAAGGTGATTTTATTATTTTCCTTTCTTGCCTACCGGTGAATGATTATTGATTTTTTATTTTTTTTTATTTGTTGGAGTGTTTGGTTTACCCTCAAGGGTATCCTTTCACGATGTGACCCAAGAATACAATAACCAGTGATTTTGTCTCACAAGCTAAAGTGGTTAGATGGAATAATGTAAGATAAGGAAGTTATGTATCTGTATTCTTTATTATCCCCTTGGCTGTCCATTTTAACAACTCATCCACCTTCTCCCTTCAAATTCTGACTATCTTGACATCTCTGGACCAACTTCATAGACCTTTTCCTGAAGCCTATCCTCCAATTATAACTGTTTCTCCTTACCTCTAGTATTTGGATTAGCTTACAGAATCACTCTAGGGGCTACTAGGGAAGGTAGTTGCATTGTGGAAAAATGTTGTAGCTAAAACTCAAGCTCTGGTTTAGGAGATTGTCAGATCTGTCATGAGGCAGACATCTCATTAGTTGAAGTAGACAGACCAGACATTATGAAGATCCAGCATTATAAGAACATAATATCCACTTACTATTGGTTGAAAAACTTATGACTATTAACTATAATAAATATTCTCTTTTTACAAAAATTACAGCTCAAATTTAACACTGTATCACTTCTGTGTTAGCAATATAACACAATTTTATCAATTATAAACCCAGTAAAATTTCATATTTAAAAGCAAGAAAAGAAAGCACATTGTTGGTGATAATCTCTACGGATCCTAAATATGCAGAAATACATGTTATACATGGATCAAGGTGTGTACTTATTAATTCTGATGAGATTCTTGAGCTTTCTGAGCAACACTGTTATGATCATTATGGCTGGCAAAAAAATTAAGTATAGCACAATATTTTTACATTTAAATAAATTTCATTCAGTGCAGGTAACTTCCCTTGATATTCAGTCTCAGCAGCAAACACTACAAAAACAATAAACACTTCCTAACAGAAAGGGCCCAAGCCCTGATATACTCCCTACTAAATATTACAAAGAATTTGCTACCACTTTGGCCCTATATTTATTATGACTGTTTAACTTTGATTGCTTCTCCAGATTAAGTAAATCCATATTTTTCAATATTTCCTTAATAAAACTTATGATAATGAAAACTGACCAATATAATTTACTGCAAACTGTAGATCAACTGCCTTACTAAACACCGACTACAACTACTTTTGCTAAATTTATCAACAATCTTCTATCTGTATTGCTACAATACAGTCATCCAACTCAATTTCATTTTATTTCTGGGAAGAAAATATCCATGGTTAGCCATATTCTTTAATCCTTCTTTAATCCTTTTTATCAAATTATCAAACTCACATGCACAGAAAAGTAGCTGATGCTGCATTTTGTTCTATTGGTGTATATAATGCATTTATATTTACTTGTTTCTGTACTGAATTTACCCTATTTAGTAATAAGTATGACAATATATATCATCAAACAAAACAAACATACATATCAACTAATGTGACTCCCTAACAAAGATTCAGGTTTGGGGAGTTTATTAGGGTTGTCCTTTTTCTCCTTTTTTATTTTCATTTGCTCTTAAACCCAAAATAAATGCAAAACAGACCATACCAGAAATCCAGTGATAATATATGTAAGAATAAACTTTTATCCTCACTGGTGATCTTATGTTAACACTTTCTTCAGTTAACTAACCATTATTCCACTTCTTTAATGTGGCCAATATACTTTATTTTGTAACTGGATATAAAGTCAGTCCTACTAACCTAAAGTTTTGATGCTATTCCCAAAAGCCCTTATATATCTATGTAATGGATACTTAAGAACTAAAATTTCTAGGTTGGCATTACGTCATTTCCCAGCAGAATGACCGTAACACAACTCAGAAAAGTTCACAACTAAATTCTTGAGGTTACTAACAAATGGCACAAGTCAACTTTTTAAACATAAAATTGTTCTAATCTGGATTGTTTTCACCAGAATACTTTGATTCGTCTGCCACATAGCCAGTAAAGTTGAATAAAAATAATGTGAAAGAAATTTATATGGTGCAGCAATACTCCATGTAAACTTTGGAAAGCTAAATTAGCTCCTGTTGAAAAAGTGGTGTATAATATGGTAGACCCAGGGTTAACCTAACTATGAATTAATTAGTGTTTCTGAAATACAGGATTTAGCAAATCCTTGGAACAGACTTTTAGCAAAATGTGGCCAATTCATCTCTAAATGTTATACAATCATCTGGGGCTAACTCATGTGAAATATTTTTACTCTAACCCAACTTAAATATTTATACAAATTTTCATAATCTTACCTTCAGTCCTTTCCTTGGCAGTACATTACACTCTTGGCTTGGCTACCAATGTCCTTTAGACGATTCTTGGAAAAATAGGATCTAATACAAATGTTTGTTAATCTGGAAAATAATGCATTAAATGACTCCACTTTACAAGCTGCTGATACGCGTCAAGTAGCTATGGTTAAAAATAAGCCAAAAAAGAGAATTCTGAAGATTTCAAATCTTCTCATTCAATCACCTTTATCACCAGCACATTTATCAGAAAAAAAATCTGTTGACAAAATATCTACTTTCTGTAGGTTTCCCAGACATGAGGATTTATTCAGTCTCCTACATAAATAGGGCAAAGAAGTGGTATGAAATATTGACATACACAGGCTTATTAAACTTTGGAAATCATAAACTTACTTTGGACCATTTGGGAGCAAAGTTAAACAGAAAGAATCTCACATCAGGCATACTACAAATAAAGCTTGCTAGCATGGATGCGGTTGAATGAGTCACATGGTATTCTATGCGGTGAAAGTATCCCTGAGTTCAACTATGGTAAAGAAAACAGCCCCATTATTTTAATTATTGTCTAACTTTCATATTATTTTTGACTGTGATACTTGGGGAATTTTGTGTGTGTCACATTGTAAACTCATATGGGTACTGACTTTGTATTGACTGTATTAAGATGTATTACATAGTTTTTACAGTCAACCATTTCCTTCTAGTGCAGATTTACCTCTGACTGGTAGTGGGTTATCATTTTCTGAGATGACAAGTTTTAAGGTTTATAACTTTATTCTGTAAGGGTGGAAAGCATGTACCTAAACACTATATCATATTATATGTATTAAACTAGATGTTAAACATCATTAAAGAAAAAACAAGAAAGGTTATGCTGTTACAATGCACTCATATAATAAGTGTTTTGATCAGAGGTGCTGATATAGTTATTTTGCTTATGATGTTGCTATATCTCAATGTGACTGGCTTATGGGTATCTTATAAAATCCTGTCATTCAAAACCATTGCATCAATAAGTGAGGAGTTGAACATTATTTGTATTTTATAATATTTTTGATGTAAATGTTTCTATAGCATATAGATTTTATCAGCTCTCTTCATGAATCCCTTTCATTTTTTATTTGTGGATATGTCTGAGTTAATATGTGGCTGTCTGAAATAGAAATTTGAAGGAGGGTGCAGATGCCTTTGTCTACAGAAATGGAGATAACAAAGCAGGCAGAATTCATGCAAAGTTGGAGCAAAGTGCTGTAATGATTTCTTGTGTGAAGTTAACGGGCATTAAAAGAACAGACAAGGCATTTTAAAATACACCGCTGATGATGTTTGTTAATTCTTATAGAGTATTACGTTTGCTTCAGGAAGTCTCTTTTTTATTAATTGTTGTATCTATCATTGAGTAAAGCTATTCATGCAAATCTTAGGTAGAAGTGTGCCTTTGCTGATGAGACTATAACGGAATGAACTGACTCTTAATGAAGTGGGCATGCTGGGCCAGGTATTGCCTAATATGGATGATTATGAGTCTGAATGTAAGATGAAAGTAATATTGCTAAGTTTAAATTATATTACTATTTGTGAGATGCCTCAGTAATTGAGCTGGGGGTATGGTTTAACTTACTAGTAAATTCCTACATTATGCTAAATTGATGCTAGTCAATTACACAATAAAGTTGAAGTGACAGTTCTTTTATGGTATTTTTCCCTGCCTTAGTTAGGGCCAGCTGGGTGACATAGATGTGGACAACTCTTCTTTTATATCTATTGTCATTGAACAACATTCTGAGCATATATATAATTACCTACAGATATTTATATATGTGTCTTCTTACTTACATCAACAAACCCAAAGTGTCGACAGCCAAAACATTGGCCATAAAAGGTCGAAAAACAGAATGCTAACATGCTATTATGCATGTGCTGAGAAAGAACCTCTGTGCAAGGAAATGTTTTTAAAAAATAACATTGTTTTTCACAGGGGTCAAGCCCCTCTGTACCCCCAATTTGGGGTATATATATTATATACACTTACTACAAGACTGCACATTCCCTGGGGAATGGGAATACTCCCCTATGCAAGGACTGTTAGTCTTGCACAACTGTTGACCACCTGCATATGTTGACCGAATGTGGCCGATTAAAAAGATGTTGATTCCTAAGCATTCTGTCCAGCTGATAGAGTCCCATAGATATATATATATATATGTGTGTGTGTGTGTGTGTGTGTGTGTGTGTGTGTGTGTGTGTGTGATATATATATATATATATATATATATATATATATATATATATATATATATATATGTGTGTGTGTGTGTGTGTGTGATATATAGATATATATATATATATATATATATATATATATGGTTACACTTTATAATCTCGAAATACTGAAATTTCGAATTTCAGTATCTCGAGGCTATAAAGTGGAATTTTTAAAACAGCAAAAGTGCATAATCACAAATTCTAATATCTCAAATTCGTGGTTATGGCTTTACGCTTCGCTACGTATGGTGTTTTCTGTGGATGGTGTATGGTGTTGGATGTAGATGCGATTTAAGGTAAGTGTTTTGTAAGGGTTTTAGGTGGGAGTTTGAATGTATGTGAGTGTGTTTGCAAGTTGTACGTGTGAGTTAGGGTAGATAGGTGAAAGTATGAGTGTGTAAGTGTTGTATGTGTTGGTGTTTGCATATGTGTGATGTGTGTGTCTGTGTGCGAGAGACTGTGTAATGTCTGGGTATGAGTTTGCTGTCTTTTCCTGTTTGTGCGATCTCGGAGTTAGTATATATATATATATATATATATATATATATATATATATATATATATGTATATATATATATATATATATATATACACATAAGTAGGGGGTGTGGGGGGGTGCAGCCCCTGCACATTGGGGGTGCAGGTGGGCTTGGCCCTCCGCTTATATGTATTGTAGGTTATTTTGTTAATGTTTTTGTGTGTTTTGTTTGTTGTGGTGTGGGTTAGTTGATGTATGTGTTGTGTGGTGTGTTTATGTACGTGATTTTGTGTTTCGTGGTTTTGTGGTTTCGGGATTTGAAACGTTCAACTTTATGGTCTCGAAATACTGAAATTCGAGATTTCAGTATTTCAAGATTATAAAGTGAATCCCTATATATATATATATATATATATATATATATATATATATATATATATATATATATATATAGATATAGATATGTGTGTGTGTGTGTGTGTGTGTGTGTATGCCTTTGAGTTTAGAAGGCCAGTTTAAGTTAATTGATTTGCTATACTGCTTATGTTTCTTAGTTTTGAAACTTTGCCCTGATGTTGGTGAGAAGAGGTTTTGCATTGCCATTTAATTCTACTGACGTTAACTATATGGACTTTAGTTGGAGTGATGGGCAGGCCATTAGTGTAGAATGGCAAGCAGTAAAGCACCAGTGTAGTGCAACAAACTGATTAGAACAGGTATGACATGGTTGAGGCTGTATAATTATATGAAATGGGTAGGGAAGAAGGGAAAATATTACATGTGGGGGGGGGAGTGATAATGTGTATGTAATATGCCTATACGATATACTGAATATCACAATGGGGCAGAAATATAAATTATGTAAAATAGTTACATAATTGCATGCATAATTAACAGCACTGGTTGAAACAAGGTCACGTTAACATTCTTGTAAATAGTTTGTATGACGGTTTTGTTTTAGTATAAATGCTCAGTCATTGCTCATTTTTGTTCCTGAGTAATAAAAAAGGTTTGGTTTAAAAAAGTTCCTGTAGAAATACATATCTGTTGTTTGATAATTAGTTTAATGATACTCAGAACAGTCAGTCAATAACAGCACCTAAATCTACCGATGCATTATGACTGAACAAATATAAACATATATTCCATGTTGCTTTTCTCATTCACAGCTTTTAAGCTCATCTAATGTTTGAAGGTCAAGGGTCATGAAAGCGATTTGTGATCTGATGAGCCTAGCAGAGGGTGGTAGTACAAGAACTTTGAGGTGGGCAAGAGCAGTCACTGTTGGGAACAGTATTGTGGAAGGTATATGACTTCATAGGTTCATAGCTTCATAGGTTGGGACTAGGCTATCAGCCCTAGGCCTATACAAGCCTAGCCATAACAATTCCCTGGCTATTTCTTCCCACACTATTTACTTCCCTGGACCCCTGTCTAACAGGGCGGCTGACGTGATCCCCGGGGTGAATTTCCTTTCTCCCATCCAATCGTCAAGGTTCCTTTTGAAGAGGGTCAAAGAGGCACTCTGCTTGACATGTATGGGCAATCTATTCCAGAGTCTGGGGAGTCTCTGGGTCAGCAACCTATCCCTCCAGCATGTTTTGTTTATTGTGATGACAAGGTTTAGATCCCTGGAGCATGTGGCTCTGAGGGATTGGGATTTCTTTAAGTGTAGCATGTCCAACAGCTCTGGGTTTGACATGGCCTTGTATGTTAAGCAGAGATCACCTCTGAGTAGACGATATGCAACAGAGTATAGCTGGAGTTTTTTAAGGCGGTCAGCGTAGGACATCTGCTTTAGGCCTATGATTCTTTTAGTGAGGTATTTCTGCGGCCTTTCCAGTTGTTGCAGATGTCTTGAGAGGTACATACTAAATGGGGCGTTGTATTCTATAACGGGTCTAATGAGGGATGAGTACAGTGGGACAATGACCTCCTTTTTTCTGGATGAAAAGCCCTTAGTGATGAGGTATACCACATAGAAGGACTTCCTGACTGTTGTGGTGATGTGGTTATCGAAGGTGAGACCACTGTCCACCTGTGTCCCTAAGTCTCTTATCACACTTTCGGTGTTTAGTGCACTGCCACCTATATGGTAATTCACGGATACATGTTTTTTCCCAAAGGGATAACTATACATTTCTTGACATTGAACTTGAGCCCATGCCTCTGGCACCAAGCATCTGTTTCTGTAAGGCCCTTTTGTAGAGTATCCACATCATTTGGGGATTCAATAATGGCTCCCAGTTTGCAGTCAACTGCAAACTTTGTTAGCCAGAGTCCCTTAGTGTTGGCCTGTAATTCAGACAAGTAGATGCCAAACAAGAGCGGTCCCAGGACTGAACCCTGAGGTACTCCACTTGTCACTTGTCTGGAGCTGGATTTGGAGCCGGCTACTTTTACAGTGTGGGTTCTATCAGTAAGCCAGTTAGCAATGCATTGGGTGATGTAGGGATTAATGCCCAGCTTAATACGTTTATCTATGATTCCAGAGTGGGGGATGGTGTCAAAGGCCTTGGCAAGGTCTAGATAGGCTGTGTGGACCACCTTACCCTTGTCCATGGCTCTGGAGACTGATTCGAAGAAGAAGTCAATCAGGTTCAGGAGACAAGATTGGCCCTTCACAAACCCAAACTGGGTGGGGTCCAGTGTTTGAAGGTTGCCAATGTCCTTGTTTATAAGTTCCATGATAATACGCTCCATGGCCTCTTGCAGATAAGGCTTGTCAGACTGATGGGATGGTAGTTTCCGGGATCCAAGGTGGATCCCCCCTTGTGGAGTGGGATAACTGTAACTGCGCCACTCAGTGGGCATGAAACCTGAGGTGAGGCTATGATTAAACATGACACTTAGGTGAGGTGCCAGTTCATATTGTAGTTCATGTAGTATGCAGCCCGGGATGTCATCTGGTCCCATGGATGCTGTATTCTTAGCTTTGGAGAGTGCGTTTTTTACCTGTGTGGCCATTATTACCGGAATTTGGCAATCTTCCGGTATTGAGATGGGCTATTTAGGGGGTGAGAGGAGGGTGAAGTTGGCACTGAATTGATCTGCCAGGATATTGGCAATATCCTTGGGATCAGTATATTTAATGCCATTCTGTTTTAGCTCAGAGCAGATCTGAGCATTGCCATTTGGATTCTTGACATAGTTATAGAATGCCTTGTGGTTGTCTTTGGAATCTTTGGCAATTTTATTTTCGTAACTAGCTTTGGAGGATTTTATGAGGGACCTCAGTTTCTTACTGAGGCTGGTAAGGGAGTTTTTTGCATCCTGGGATTTTCCTCTTTTCTGCAACAGTTTCTTCCTTTTGTTGTAAAGTTTATTTATGGCAGGGGACCACCAGATTGGCTTCCTTTTTTTGGATGAGAGCATCTCGGTTCTATTTGGGATGGCACGATTCATGCATGAGTGGATGTGCTCGTACAGTGCCTTAGTGTAGGATTCAGCAGTTGAACTTTCAGTTCCCGTCTGCATGGGTGTCATGACATTTGTCACTTCTGCCTTGAGTAGCATGAACTTTGAACTCATAATGTTAGTAATACAGACATGTTCATGGTACTTTTCCTTACACAAAGTTCTCCGAAAGGCAGAAGCATCAAGATCCTAGCCTAATAAAATGAGCAGCACAAAAATAAGGCTTTCCTAACTAGAACTGCCCCTTGTATGGAAAAATATGTTTATTTCATTTTCTCATAAGACAACATCATCATCAGTGTTTACATCCATAAGAAAAGGTAAAACAAGAATTTCTTTATCATGTAAAATAAAGTATAGACATTTTACTCTAAGGTTTCATGTCTGTCTTTGTGATGGATCTGTACTGCACTGTTTATTTAAACTCAAGCCACTATTTTTTTAACAAAAAACTTGTTCAAAACACTTTTCGCTAAGCTAGGACCTAGGGAAAGTCAAGCCCCTGGATTCCAAAAGAAATTATAATTGAGGCAAGATGCTGCCATGAGATCATTAACATTCACCAAATGTTTAGATCTTGGCAGAGTGTCTTGCCGTGTGGCTGCGCATAATTCTTTTTAGAATCCAGAGTAACAGAAGACCTGCCATGTTTTGAAGAAAGGACCAAGGACTTGGCCTAATGACTTAGTATTTTCCTTTCTCTGAGATTTAATGACCTTGAAGTTGTTATAAAAAGAAGGTATGTAGGGTATGCACCCCATGAGGGAAATGTGTATTGCTTTTAAAAGCAATTTAGTATTTTAAGTCAAGTCAAGGCAAAGAAACAGAGCCTGTTGACATTCCAAGTACTGTAACTACAGTATTAAAAATAGTGAGGCTACAATGTGAATAAAGTGAATATACGCTAAGTCTGAGGCTACAGTATGTTGGAGTAGTTGAGGTACAACAACCCAGTATTAGTATGAATAAGTAGCATGGATATGGGGGAGCTGTACCACAATACACACACTCAAAACTGAAAGAATTACAGCAAGTGTTATTTGCTATATTTCCTCTACAGTCACATTATTTTTTCTTTCTTTTTTAAATATCTTTATTAAATTATCACTTAAGACATTATTATAAAAAAAAACAACCATATTAGCATTTTTAATTTAAATACATATCCGCAGTGGTGGTGCTGCTGTAGCATTGTTGCCTCACAGTAAGACGCTGTCCGGTTCGACTCTCAGCTAGAGCGTCTTCTGCGTGGAGACATGCATGAATGGGCGTACCTTCGTTGAAAGTTGTGCAGCAGGGCTGGCAACTCGGTACGTAAAAATCAACTGCCAATCATTAGCGGATCGGAGTTCCGCTGTGGTGACCCCTAACTGGGAAAAGCCGAAAGACACAACATTTATTTCAGATAGTTTTCATTCTTTATACAACTTCATTCAGTCCAATATTACATAAATTGCTCAAGTTCTTCATTTTCTTAAACCTCATTCCTCATCCTAAACATTATTCTGCATGTGCTGTTCCCACAAATTCCATTTATTTAACATTTGTTTACCAGGAAAGTCTGACTTGGAATGAATCAATTTTCAGCAGAAGCACAGAGAGAAATGCTTCAGACACATGTCTTTTTAATGTGGGAGGAAACCCACACAGATGCAGGAAGGACATACATACTCTGCACAGAAGGCACCCCAGATGAGAATTGAACCAGAGAAACTCTTGTTGTGAGGCGACAATGCAAACCGCTTAACCACTGTGCCATCCAATTACTTCTATGTAATTTGCTCCATCCTTTTTCTAAAGATTCAACCTCCAGTTTTTTGTTTGTTTGTTTGTTTGTTTTTATCTGTTTTACAAGCGATAAAAACTAAAACAGAGTTGGCTTAGATTTTGATTTCCATTTTCTACTTATTACTTTTTTGACAGCCAACAGAATTAACCTTAATAAGTCATTATGTTTGTCTAGACAACTCAGATCCTGTGTCAGAGCTCAAAAAATAATTTCCTTACTTACAGCCATTTTCTCCCCCAATATTTCTGACAGAATACGCTGCAGAGAATTTTTAAAAGCTATTAACTCATTACACTCCCTCGAAATGTTCACAGTTACCTTTGGAGTTGTGACACTTGTAATGGCAGGTCTTAAACTCCTCATAAGGATCCTTCAGAAGCTTGCATTTTAATTAAGTCATTTTAAAATATGGTATTTTGGACTGTGTTTCAAACAATTTTTACATGCCAAAACATAATTTCATCACCTAAAGTGTAATCAAATGTGACTGTTTCAGTTGAATATCTTTAGAAACCTGATCATCACTGCTGAAGTTAATGCACCATCCAGTAAGTCAAATCTACATATCACAATATACTGTCTGCAGAATACTTCCAGCATAATTTAGTATACAGTGACTCATTTTGTGTGTGTGTGTGTGTGTGTGTGTGTGTGTGTGTGTGTGTGTGTGTGTGTGTGTGTGTGTGTGTGTGTGTGTGTGTTTTACAGGTAAGTGAGCCAGACAATAAGCATCCTTTTTCAAGCATGGCTTAGTTAAAATATGCCAAACAAACAGTATGACTATTACAATAAATCAAAGAATAACGTGTAAATAAAAATATATCACAGTAAATTGAGTTAACAAATGCTACTTAATAAGTATAAACTATAACACAGTAATGATAAATATACTGAATTAAAAGCTAGCACTTCAACCAGCTATTGCCTTAGATCATAAACATCTGAAGTTGGCCAACAGCCAGGAGAATGCCATATCACTAATGTCTGGCTAATGCTGAACACAGAAAGTTGTTTGTTTCTAATCTAAGATGTCTTTTTAGTTGTACTGAGGAAGGTACTGTACTCCAAGACCTTGCTTCAGAAAACAGAGAAGGTCTTGCACCTACTCTCCAGTTCTGAGAGGTACAGATAATGTTAACGCACCATTACTTAAAAAGTAAAATTATGTTGTTTGCATCTTGGACTTGAATGTTTTTGTCAAGCATTGGCAATGGATTCTATGATAGCTTGAAAACATACATGAAGGGTATGCATTCAGCCCTTTGGAACAAGAAAAGCCAGTCTGCATCCTATGCATTCAAATGAATTGTTGATATTGTCACTATCTGCTCATTAAGGAATATAAAGTTTGGGATATTTACAGACATAGGAAAAAGTTTTTAGAAAACAGACTGAATGTTCTCAACCTTCCAATAGGATACATCATAATGCTAAAGCAAATCAGAGAACTCTGTACCTCAATATTCGGTGACTTTGAAGCTAACGAAAAAGATGTATTACATTATGGAACTTACTAACCTTAAAGAAAAAGATGCTAATACTTAAAAGTTAATATGTCTTAAATACCAATCATCATTATTGTACTCAAAATACTGGACTGATAAGATCAAAGAATGCTCTGAAAAACAAAAATCTAATTCTATTGAAGAAACTAATCTTAATCCCTTTCAAAAAGCTTGTATATACTCAAATAATGATAACTGACAATGCTTACTTCACCCCAGAAATACTTAACAACTTCAGTTTGGAGGTATCTCCAAACTGCTTGTGCTGTTACTCACAAACAGCAGATTTACTCCATATCTTCTGGAGCTGCAAATGCACTTATAAATTATGGTACATGTTGAGAGTTCGATTAGAGAAGATGGGATATCAAAAATCCACATTATCGTGGGAATTTGCAGTTTTGCATATCACATCTCAAAAATTGCCCAGGTTTAACCTATGCATTCTAATTGCTCTCTTCTCTCTAGTGAAATTGTATATTACCCAGAACTGGCTAGATCAAACCAAACTATCATGGGAGAGTTTCAGAAGTATGGCAATAAAGTCTATATCAGCACATAAGTATATGATGAATAACCAAAGTAAGCGTTCCTATTTCCTACAATATTGGAGTCTTCTCCTGGATCATATTTTGAAAGATTAGCTGAATGTGGAATGACAAATTATTGTGATTGTTAAATGAAACAGGGCATAAAAGCACTCACCCTCATGAGCGTTGTGTTACCTCTGTTCTATACATGTATTCATATTGAAACAGTATGTTAACTGTGACACAATGTTAATTAGAAAATGTCTCTGTAGCACCATTTTGTACATAGTGTCCGTAGGATGTTATCTGTGTATTTTCATTGTAACACTGAAAATTCTCTTGATACATAATGTACCTAAATATGTCTGAATTATTCTTAAAAAATGATGATTGTACTGTATCTTGCATAATGACTGGATCTTGTAACATGCAGACAATACAAGAGAAGAAGAAAAATAAAAATATTTGAAATAAATATTGTGTCTGAGTTTGCAACATCCTGTTCCACAACTCTATGGTAGGATCCTGCTGAATCCACAGCTCCCAGTACTATCTCACCTACCACATCATACCTACCTCAAAAATGCTCCAACATGTCTCTCTCGCTGGGCATCCAACTCTTACCTCCACAGCAAGATGACTTACAGGGTGATATGCTCAGTTTGCTAAAATGGTTAACCTTAAAGTTCAGGTATCAAACCTGCAAATGTGACCATTTTGAGGCTGGCTATGCATGTCCATGAAATTATCTTCTCAGGTGTAAGAACTTCAAAATGACATTAAATATGAGGTTACATTAATTGCTCAGGCGCAGTGTCAGGCAAGACCCCCCTCCACCACCACTAAGAATCCACACAATTAATTATTGGTTTGTTCATGTCTTTCCAATCCTGAAATTAATCAGACTGTATGAAAGCTGTTTCACAATTCTGCTCACATGATCACAACAGTTCTGCTTTTGTAAGTTCAATGACTGTAAGATTCAGAGTACTGTGTGTCTTTAAGGTGTACTACATAAGGCCCACTGGTTGCCACACTGGACACAAAGAACTAAGTAAAATTAAATTCCCATAATTCAGGCTGTTGAGTCAGTCTCCCAAATGCTACTGAAACACGATACCCTGAAGCCCTTCACCCCACTGTAGTGCTCTATGTTTAATATTCACTACCCAGGATTTTTGGCTGCACTCCCAGCTTCCTAGGTGTATTACCGAATTTGGTTTGCTGGGGCTACAGATGAAAACCTTGCCCTCATACCAGCAAGCCTGTCAGAGTATACTTCATTTAACTTTAATAGATTTTAATAACCTTATGTAGGTCTAATATCACTGGCTGCATTTCCCACTGTATAAATATCTCAGGTTTCAGTCCATCACTCATATTAAGCTGTGGGCCAATGTTTTGTACTTTGTTAAATTCAAAGTGAAATCCATTAGTAAAAAACACAGAAGTTTTCACACAGATTGCACTACAGGCTCTGTAAGCTGTGAAGCTACAAGTGAAAGCAAGACCTTATCTGTGAAATGACATTTGTGAACATTTTCTTAATCATGTACACCTGCTGTAAAATGCTTGTTAGCAGCTATAGAGAATACAAATATGGTGAATTTTAAATCTTGTGTAGAAATATTTTAGTATTAGACTTTTAATTAAGTCCATCCATGAAATTCAGTCATTAAAATTTCTATCTGTGATGCCCGTGCACTGGCCCAGTAATCAAAGAGCCTCAATCCTCACCACTAGTACCAGTGAGGGGTGTGCACATTGGAAAGGATAACAAGTACACACACAGTAAAGTACAATTTCCCTTAAGAGGACAAAGAGATCACAGTCAGTCTGGGGTTGGTTTCTCCCTTTCTTTCTAAATCCCCAATAAGACTCCCCACTGGCACAACTATAGGGTCCAGCTCTCAGCCTAGTGGTCAAGCTAAAACCTCCAGCACCCTCTCGGTGCAACCAGTGCTTTGTGTCCCTACCCAAGTAGCTGACACACACACCTTGAGATACGAGTTATATACAAACACACAGACACTCCTGGGGAAGGCTAGCACAGGTTCTCCAGCTATGCCCCCTTCTCTCCAGGACTATAAGGTAGAAATCACTGCCACCAACCACTAATATCACCTGCTAATAAGGCCCTTCCCAAAGAGTGACAATTTTTTCACTGTGTAATATTATTGTTATCCAAATAGTAAGTGTGCCGAACAGCAAGACTATTGGAGTGGCTTGGACAGTATTACTAAATACATGCAATGTACCTAAGAGCTTAAATTATCTCTACACAAAACAGCCAGAGTTGAAAGGTTTAAGATATTTAATAATAAATAATAAAAACACAAGACAATACTCTTCAATTCAACACAGTGCTAATACAGAGTTCAGAAATCACAGGAAAATGCTTTAAACTAATACTGTAGAATATTCTGACATAAATATTGAAAACAGCTAGACTAATATGGCTAGTTCTATTTATCTCTAAGAGAAATCACTTTTCTAAATAAATATCTTACATACAGAGCAAGCAAATGATGGAGAGTTGATGTGTTCAGGTTCAGACAAAATACAAAATACCCTATCTTTCTCTCTGGGAAAGTCTTAAATTGATAACACAGTACTGCTGAGTCATTTCAGATTACATCATTCTTAACAGTTCTAATTTAGTTTCCCAGGCTCACAGAAACTCAAACTTTACATTTCTTTTTTGTAATCTGCACCTGCAAGAAGCCACAGCAATAAAAGACATTTTACATGTAAAACCTTAGTATTTACCTCTTAAATTAAAACAACAGAAAAAATTTCTTAATCCAGACATCCTGTCTCCAAGCTTGACATCAAAAAGTCATACAATGCTTGACTTATCAACTTTCTTCCAGCAGAGTGCACTGCGGTTACATTTTTGAAGCTCAGTACAATATATAGTTAATCATAACATATAGTTCTCTTTACATTTGTACAATAAGCCTGTGGATTACATTAATATTTACAATGACATATAATGATTTACAAAATTATATCTAGCTAGGCTGGCAGCCTTCACAGCTTCTATCACTACAATATCATACAGCAGCTTGCTGTGCAGTTCTATTTTATTTTATTTAATACATTTTATCAATGTAACTCCACCAAGTAGTCTAAAGAAAATTGAAAAAAGAGAAGGTTTATCCAAACAGTAGTGAATTTAATATATAACTGCAGCAATCAGTCTGTGAGTAAATTTATCTTTGTCTTGTGTCAGACAAAAAAAAAAAACAATTATTGCACGTATTCTATTGGCACTATCGATATTTACTTTTAGAACTGCTGACGCTGAAAATAAAAAAGGTCTATGAACACAGTTACCACCTGTTTTTAAATTTATGCAACAGGATGGATAACTCTTGGCTATATCTATCAGTGTCCATATTAGATCACCGACCACTTAAAGAAGCGAACAGTGATTAACTGACCCTATGTAGGCGAAAGCTTACAATCTCGAACTGTCAGAACAGCGATTTTCTTCCCAGGGAAAAATATTGCTGTTCCAAAACATATACATGCAACTCAAGCACACCAAACAAACAGCAATCCACACACACACACACACACACACACACAAAATCTTACAACTAACCCTACACTAAATTACACACACACCACTAACTATCCACTTACCTTAACCCAAACCCTAAACCTAAGGTCCGTCACTATCACACACTCACCTCACCCGCTCCCTAACCCTAACTCACCTAACCCGCCCTAACCCGTGCCCTAACCCTAACCCACCCTAACCCTCACATCCACACAATCGCACACTTACCTGAACCCGACCCGCAACTTTCCACCACAGCGCTGAAAATATCAAAGCAACAGAAACAGACAACCAAAATCTTTCCCTAGGAAAGATTTTGGGTTTCTGTTGCTTCAATATTTTAAGCTTTTGCTCCATAGGCTTCGATATTAGAACATTCGAAGGTTTTAAACCTCAATGTTCTAATATATACCCTCTATCATACAGTAAAATTTGCACACTCAGATTAAATAACTCAACTACTCTATTCTGTCTACACTTTAATGCAAAGTGATGGCACCAACCAACAGAGAGAATACTCAGCCAATTCATACCACTCGTTTACAGACTGGCTCCTGCATCTGTTGCAATGGCTTCTGCCTGACAACAGGCTTCTTCATTAAATATGCTTCTTTAATAGCACTTTTCAATAAATGATCAGAAAGCAGCAACTGCCTGCTGTCACTGTTTTGTCATGCCTGCAAAGTGTGCTGAAACAAATATGAGAGTGTTTCTGTGTTCATCATTTGTGGCAATCGCATTAAGGTAAAGCCAGGCTTGTCATGGATTCTTCTCACTGTTGCAATATCACAATGATATTGTGTCAAGAAAATATTTAAATACAGCTGTTTTTCCTATTAATGATGTCAGGTTTCATGAAAGTTTCAAAAATGGTGTCAAGGAGATCCATAACCATGCATATTTTCATGTTTCACACAGCTTCCATAGACATTTATAATAAGAGATAAGTTCACTGTTGATTTCTCCTTCCACTTTAAAGTTATAGAACTTTTACCCACTTAACTAAAAACACAGGCCCTATGTTAATCATAATCAATGTAAAAGGCTGACAGTTCAGAACAAACCTAAAACATTGAGCAGTCTTGTCAAGTATGATCTAAACAACTTACAAGAAACTTCAGGAGAAGGATAAAGATATTCGTGCCCAAACAACTCAGCACTCAAATCTGAAAAAATGTTGAGCTTTAGAGACTCATATGTACTACACTCATAAACCTCATTTTTATTCTGCAAACACAAAATCTGACTTACTGTGGCAGGAGTATGGTATATGCCAATACCACAGGTGGTCAATAACAACATGGATGTCCATGTGCTCGCTCGGAGAAGAAGGACTAAATGATTGAGAGCCACCTTTTTTGGTGGGTGGGTTAGAGAGGCTGAAGGTCATTTCTACCAGCAGTCCTGAGCACAACTTCACCATTTCTGTTTCAGATGCCAGCAGATGTCCTAAGCTAGGTAGGCAAGTGTGATAGTGTACAAGACCACAGAGGTGGGCGCGCGCGCACACACACACACACACACACACACACACACACACACACACACACACACACACACACACACACACACACATGTGCACACAGTGTTTAATAATAATACTTGCAATCCAAACACGTGGAAGAAACAGAAAGATAATAAGGAAATCCAGGCTACCTGTAGCAGGAAGAATTGTAAGTTGACTCTCAGACTGTCATTCCTTGACCACTGAAATGGTCACCCTATGTATCATTAAATATGGTATGTGTTTTTGATTTTTTTAAGTGAATTGCAATTAATCACACACATGCCATGGAACATGTTCAAATCTCCAATCCTGGATGCTGTTAGGGGGGACAAGTACTCCTCACCCCATAGTTCCATACTAGGAGGTTTGCCCCCTGCACTCCCTAATATTACTAATATTAGATGCATTATTTTCTGCAAGGTTATACAACTTCAGGTTAAGTTAAAAGTATTTTGGAGTTAAACCATTTGAAATTAATGGACTTGAGCAATCAACTAATTACGTAACTTGATATATATTTGAGCTATAAAGAAAGGTATCTCCCTTATAGGGATGCTGTAGACTGCAAGGCTACTGGAAGGAAGAATTGCTTAGCAAAAAAAGGGGGCAGCACAGCTTGGTGAAAGTTAGCTGGAGATGCAAGAGAAAAAATAGAATAAATACAGCTAGTTTATAAGGACTGTGCAAAGGAATAAAATTAAGTGGCACACTGAATGCAGCAATAAGCAATATCCTTTCCATGAAATGCTAACCCCAGCCCAGTTAAAGGAAGACTTGCTACATTTTAAAACATGACACAGATATTTACCAATCAAGGTTGAATTCTCAGTGTCTTGGTCCACATAATTATGTTGCACTTCATCAGTGCTAATATGCATTCTCCTAGCTTGTTTCATTTATTGATTTATTTTGGTTTTATGTTGACTGAGTAGTCCTAATAAAACCAAGGTCCTACTAGAGGGAACAGGCAGGATGAAACAGCAGTAAAAAAGTCAAAATGTCAAGGTATGCATGCATATAATATCCACACAGAATATGTAGTAAAACATTAAAGGAAGGTGCAGCATATAACACGGACAGGTACGCACCAATAACTAGTGACAATACGACCAGTAACAATAACAACAGGCCAATCACAGAGTCTAAGTAAAAAATAAGAGAAAGTGCAGCACATGAATTAGCAGAGAATTACAGAATGGTTAGAGCATGCAACAGATAAGTAACTCCATTATTGGGAAGCACATCAAAAAGCCTTAGGCAACATAACATAACAGCTCGTTCTAAGTGCCTGGAATGATACATATTGACTGTTAAAATAATCATCACTGAGCTGTAGTATAAAAAGGACTGATTGTTGCTTAGAAAATTAAAAGTAATACATCAGTGTAGACATCATGCAGAGAGGTTCCATGGAGACGCTGCAATTGATGGGATGTTAGGGATAGACTAACCAGGAGGAATGAAGCAATAACACATAGAATGGATAAAGAATATGATTTCAATGCTCTGCAGATTAGGAAATTTAACCTGACATGAACTTCAGGGTCTGGAGAGAAGACTCCTGGTATTATCAACCACTACTATGGAGTGTTTTAGGATGTTGAGTTTCAGCTCATTATGGGATGTGAATATTTGGGATGAATGTGTGATAAAAGAACCTCTGTGAGGTGCCTGCAGGAGCTGTGGAGCTGCCAGTCACGCAGAACAGAGTTGCACAAATTCTAAGCACTGTTAGAAGCTCATCCACTTTAAGGCAGGAGTTTTATCAGTGATGCTCATGTACAATTGATGCCACAATGAATCTACGTACTCAGTGATACAGGCCAGTGATTTTTAACTGATCATACTGTATAATGGCTACTAAAACTCAGCATCCCAATCTAATTAGATGTAGGAACTACACAGTAGTAGCCATTAATTTTGAATATGTTTTTAGGCAGCATAAATGTACAGGGATCCAAAATGTTTACAGTGTCATGGCTAACTGAACAGTGAATGCCACATGTTGGCCAATTTAAAAGGGCAAGCACCTTTCAGTGCAGATAATGTTAGCACTGTTTCTGTTCAAGGAATTTTATCACAGTGCTAGAAGGACACCAAAATATATTGTTTCTGAACGCCGAGGAGAAGATTTACAGCCTGCCCTCCACAACATGGATATCAATTTTTGAGGTCTAATTTATGGTTGGCAAGTTGCTGCTTAACCAAATGGTAAGGATACTACATTCTCAACATCAGACATTGGCACTGCAACAGTAGAAGCCACAGTAAAACCTGTAAATAAAGGAGCTCAACACTGCTCCATGAGGTGCTCCAGCAGTGACCATTAAAGGGCCACATAAAAGTCTACCATAGCTGATTCTCTAGTTTCATCTGAAGGGGAGCTATCTACCCATAAAGCCACTCATTTTTAACTTCCTCAGAGTGGACACAATGCTCTGGTGCCTGACTATGATGAATATCTTGAAGACAAAGAAGACCATTGTGTTCCCCCTAGCATATAGATCTTCATTAATTTATTTATTGAATTGCTTGTTTGTTGTTTGCTATCTAGATAAGCTCACTAGGGGGCATGTGGCAGTTTCCAGGGCCAATCCAGAGCAAATGGAGACTGAGGAAACTAAATGCAGGACTACAGAATGGTGTTTATTTTTAGCCCATAACCTTAATCCTCAGTGCTAAACTACTACATCTACATGTAGCAGACAGTGCCACCTCGAAACATAATTATGGCTGTAGCTGTTCATGGCTAGCACAAAAGCCATGTGGATAATTTTACAATAATCCTTGCAATTCCACCAAAATAAGTACTTGTTTGTGTGCAACCTTTCCAAGGATCTTCATCTATGAAGGCAGGATAGGTACAGTAAACACTCTCATGTAAGTGGAAAGATGGCAAGCCTTCCCCAGCAAGTTAGAAATTAACTTACAG
>NC_056730.1:97278817-97326317 GCF_019279795.1 Protopterus annectens | reverse complement strand
AAAATGTCCCTATTTTGGGGGCTTTGTCTCCCAATTATTTCTAGATTTGTCTAGATTTTGTACTCTAAGAGGTCAGAAGTATGGGACAGAGCTTCATTTTTTTGCTAAAATAAAAGCTTATTCTTGTAGCATTTGAGTTGTTTATGCTATTTTCTATAACACGTAGGTGTTTTATATACAAAATAACTGTTCTGTTTTATGCAACTATTAAAGACGACTTATAAAATATTTTTTGTCCTAAATCTCAAGACATTTGAAATTTTTTTAGTTTTTTTTCCCCCCCCCGCAAGACACAATTGCCCAAAGAGGAACTGTCCCTGCAGACAGGGACAGGTGGTAACCCTATAGTGAACTATAGCATTTTCCAGAAAACTGTTTTAAATATGCTGTCACAGGCTTGTAGTATATATATATGTTGCTGTGACTTCAAATTTTCACTCAGTATTTTCCACTCTGTCAATATGTTGTGTCTGCGCCAGGGCTGAACTTGAAATAGGTTCAGAATAAATCACTGATGTGATGTTGTCAGTCTCATCCTATTTCTCACAGATGGGGTCTGATACTATGCATCAGATCAGTCTTGGCCTGTTTGCTAGCTAGAGGACTTTAACCAAGCTTGTGGGCTCATACCCTTCCCATGATGCACCTGGAAAATGCCTTAGATCTCATTTGCAGCACTGTGTGGAGGACGTCAATCAGCTCTGGGCTAAGTCTTTAATCTCTTTTTTTAATCTCTTTTTACCTTGTAAGTCAAATTATCTCTATAACATTGCTTTATAACTATTTTTTGAATCTTCTTAGTGTAGTTATTGTAAGTTCCTGTACTTGAGGTCTATTTAAATTAGAGGGCCATTTTTCCTTCCCTTTTTAAATTTATAGGTCTTCCCTTAATCTTCCTCCTGTGGTTTTTTGTGTAAAAAGTGTGTTATTGCCCGTTTTTAGTTAGAGGGCTTGTAGTTTCTTAGTTGCTGTTACAGTAACAAAAAAAAAAAAAAAAAAGTTTTAGTACTTCATGCAGTGTTTCTACTGCTGTTGATAATGGTAGAGCAGTATCTTTTCTAGCCTTCCCCTTTGTTGCATTTGTTCCTTTTTTTAAATAGTGCAGTAGTGTGAAACTGATTAGCCACTATGTCTCAAAAGGAATGCAAACCTCTTGGTTTTAAAAAGTGTTCAGAATGCAACAAGAAAATGCCTATGACTGACACTCATTCCCTTATGTCTGTTGTCTTGGACCTCTGCATCTCCAAGAAGATTGCTCTATATGCCATGCATTTAACCAAAGGGCATTGATAGAGCATAAAAACAAATTGATTTCAAAAGGTCTTCTTCCATCACCCTTTGCAGAAGTCCTCTCTTCAGCAGACAAGCCAGTCAAGTCTCCAAAAAGGCCTTATTCTGTTAAATATTTGGAACTGCCAAAGAAAGTACCTAGATTGCCAGCTCCAAAATTAAACTCTGCTCTGACGACTTTAATCAGATCCAAGTCAGATCAGACAAGACCTTCCAAATTCTCAATATCTAAATGATTAGAATCTGTCACCTCCAGATCGCCTTCTACCATTTTAGCCAGATCTAGCTCTTCTAGTCTATCTTCTCGTTCTTCCAGATCCCTTTCAGGTGATGATGATGTGGATAGGGTGGTGCAGTGACTATTGAAGACACTTGCTTTGGCCAGACTTATTCTGGATCCGAGCACAAGAGAGTTGGAACAAACCCCCATGGTAACTACTCCTCCTCCAATGCGATCTTCTTCTTCAGAGGAAGAAATTTCTGAGATCCAGTTGTTGTCCGCTCCAAGACCTCCTTCTATTTCTTCAGATATGACATCTGCTCACAGTGTCTCATCGTCTTCATATCAGGAGACCTCTAATATCTGACACTCTTCTCTCTAATCCTCAGTACAGATTCGGATCTCCCTGGATCTCACTCTGTCTCTCGGGGCATCGGCCCGGATGAGTTTGGTTCCTACTTCTGCCTCAGTGCAGCTATCCTCTGCTCTGGAGACTCCTTCTGTTCTGACAACTCATTTGCTGGCTCCAGGGGGCTCTTTGGAGATGAGCCAGACTGCTTTTGAGTCTATGGGGAGAGTTATGACTTCTTCCCAGTCTACTGAACAAACTACTTCAGAGCTTCTTTCCCCTACACTTGTGTCTCAATCTCATCATCCCCTTCCACATGATCGCAGAGATACCAGACCTCAGGAAACCCCCAAGCGGGTCCCCCATCCCTTCCAAAACTTCCCCAGAATACCCCTTTGAAGAAGTCTCTTGGAAGAGAACTTGCAAGAGGAAGCACCTATACTCCCCTGAGGAGTCCGTCACTTCAGACACTGACATAGATGATGCAGAAGGATCCCCATGATCACCCACTGAGGATGTCTCATTTGGAGAAAGCATGGACATTCTGAAACAAAGGGATGATTGGCAGCCCTCCTCCCATTCTGCTGAAGAGTCAGTCTACCTGAAGGCCTTCAGATCTCATCCTTCAAGCTCTTTGGTGACTCTGCCTTCTGATGAGCTCATAGACATGCTCTCTCGCAAGGCATGGGAGGCTCCAGATACCATAAAGCCCACTCCTTGAAGGCTAAATAAGTACATTACTGCCCCGAAGGACAAATCCTTTTGGATAAAGGGGATAGCAGTGGATACCATGGTTGTGGTGGCGGCCACTAAGAAAGAACTTTCTGAGACTAGTTCTTCTATCCACCCTTCTAATAAAGATTCTAGGATGATGGATAGATACAGAAAGTGTGTATTCTATTCAGTAATGTTTTCTCTTCAATCACTGAATTACCTTAGCCACTTTACCAGAGTGCAGAGAGATCTGATTAAGGAGTAGTCAGACTCTCTTCAAGGAGCAATTGCTGATGCAGTCAACAAAGTCAATGCACAGCTAGCCACCCTCAGTGCAGTTATAAACTCCTCCATGAGGCTTATATCATATGCTGCAGATGGAGCAAGTAGAGCTGCAGGTTCAGGCATCGCCATCAGGAGGCAGACCTGGATATGCCTTTACAACTTTGTGGAACCTTTCAGATCTTCATTTGTTAATGCCCCATTTGACAACTCATCACTCTTTGGGCCTAAAGTAAAAGAGATGTGAAAAGGAAGGTAAGACTTTGTCTGCTGTTGGAGTATGTTTTTCCATCAATACCAGACCCTTTTCCAAAGGTCAGAGAGAGGAACCGGGAAAATGTGGTTCAAGAGAACCCAAAGATCTTACCAAGACACACAAGGTGAAAGTTCTTCCTGAGGCAGAGGGGGGAACAACAACAGAAGATGCTGCCTACATGGCAAAGGAGATCCGCAAAACCAGGGCTCCAGAGATACCTTCTTTGGTAGGCCCTTTCAGTGCTCCTGAAGGAGTTCCTAATTGTCCACCTCTGGAGGCAGTTGGGGACATTTATCCTTGCACCTAACAACCTGGCAAAATGTAACCACAGACAAATGGGTGCTGGATATAATTTCCAGAGGATATATAATACCCTTTTGTTCCCCCACCCTGGTAAAAAAATCAGTTCCAGATGTTTCATGCAGTAAGCAGGAACTAGCAACATTAGAGATCCAAAAGTGGCTAAGCAAAAGAGTCATCCAAGAAGTCCCCGCAGACCAGAGAGGATCCGGAACTTACTCAAGATTCTTTTTAGTTCTAAAGAAAACAGGGAACTGGAGACCCATTTTAGATGAAAACAATTTAAACAAATCTGTAAAGAAGACGAAGTTCTGGAAGGTAATACTGCAGTCAATATTTCCGTTGCTGGAAAAAGACAGTTGGATGTGCTCCATAGGCCTACAAGACATGTACTACCATATACTAATGGAAAGATGGTCAAGAAGGTATGCTTTCAGCTAGGAGCCAGTCATTATCAGTTCAGAGTTCTGCCTTTGGTCTCATCACAGCCCCCAGGGTGTTCACCAAATGTGTTGCAGTGATAGCGGCTCACCTGAGGCACCAAGGATTCCAAGTGTTTCCCTATCTAAATGACTGTCTCATCGCTGTCCCAACCAGACATCTACTGCTACAAGCCAACGACTACACCATTCAAATTTGTGCCTCCCTAGGCTTCATGATAAACTTCGAAAAATCTGTTCTACAACCATCTCAAAATTTAAACTTCATTGGAGTAGAATTAGACATCAATTCCTTGATGGCAAAACTTCCCCAAGAAAGAGTACAAGATCTTCACTACCATGTTCAGAGACTAATCAGAAAATCTCGTCCAACAGCAAAACAAGTTCTACAAGTGCTAGGGAAGATGGCAGCTTCAATGATTCTTGTTCCCCTAGTACGTCTCCATAGGAGAATATTACAATGGCTACTATCAGCTCAGTGCTCCTTTCTGGAACTCTTCATGTCTCTCAAGATTCTGATTACAAATGCTTGCAAAAGGGACCTCCAGTGGTGGAGTCATTCTCCTCTAATCTGTCAGGGATGACCATTCATCCCACTGAAACCAGTGGAAACTATAACCACAGATGTCTCCCAGATAGAGTGGGGACGGAGCATTATCTGGGAAAGAGAGTCCAAGACATCTGGCAAGATCATGAGGCTCATCTGCATATAAATGTCCTAGAGATGAGAGCTGTGCTTCTGGTGTTGCAAACATTTCAGGACTCTCTCCCTCTAGGGATGATAGTGATCCAGTCAGACAACATGTCTATAGTGTGGTACATAAACAAGCAAAGAGGAACCAGATTTTACCTATGCTGAGAAGCATTAAGAGTTTGGCAATGGGTGATATCCTCCAACTGCTTTCTAGTAGCAACGCACATTCCGGGAAATCCAACATGATTTCAGACAGATTGAGCGCAGCCATTCTTTGGCCACATAAGTGGTCCCTCAATCAGATAGTAGCAGAGTCTATTTTCCAAAAATGGGGCCAACCTTGCTGCGATCTCATTGCTTCCCCAACCAATGCCAAATGCAGCAACTACTTTACCCTGATCCCCCAGAGGTGTAGTCATCGCGGGATGCACATGTTCACGATTGGCCTCCAGGATTACTGTATGCCTTTCCTCCTATTCCCCTGATTTTGAAACTACTACAGAAGACAAACTCGTTAGAGACCACTATAATCCTCATTGACACTCATTGGCCTCGACAAATTTGGCTCCCCTTCCTACAGTCTCATCTTATGGAGGAACCACGGATTCTGGATCCAACTCCAGACCTGTTAACACATCCATTAGGAATGGTTCATCGCTCTGGAATAGACTTCCCATACATGTCAAGCAGAGCACCTCATTGGCCCTCTTCAAGAGAAATCTTGATGAGTGGATGGGAAATAGAAAGTTCACCCTGGAGATCACTGCAGTGGCTCTATTTGATAGAGGCAGTGGAAACTAACATCATGCGGCACGATGCCAGGGCACTTCTATGGGCTAGGCTTGTAAAGGCTCCAGGGCCATTAGCCTAGTACACACCTATGAACCTATGAATATTCAGAACCTCAAATTGACAGCTTGACTGCACCAATTCCCTTAATTGCCAGATTTCCTCTTTTGTCTTCTCCAGTGAAGAAAATTCTACTATCTTCTCACAAGCCCTCCACACGAAGACTTTATACCAGTGAGTGGAAAAGATTCGCTGTTTGGGCTAAAAATCATCAAATAAACCCCTTTTCAGTGCCAATCAATTCCATCTTGGATTTTCTCTCAGAAATATTCCACAAAGATGCAGCTACTTCCACTATCACAGTTTCCTTAGCTGCAATCTCTAATTTTCATATTGGCCTAAGTGACTGTCCTGTTATGGCACACAGGCTTTGCAAGACATTTTTGAAGGGTGTACTGTTATTAATACCCCCTTACAAGAACCCTACTCCTCCTTGGGACCTTAATCTTGTTCTTACTAATCTGATCTCCACAACCTTTGAACCTTCAGCAACTTCAGATCTCAAGTTCTTGACATGGAAGACCTTATTTCTAATAGCTATTACATTTGCCAGAAAAGTCTCAAGAGTTACAAGCTCTATCTGTTAAACCCCCATACTTCATTTTCCACAATGATAGACTATCCTTATGGACAAATCCTACCTTTCTCCCCAAAGTCATATCAGAATCAAATTTGAAACAATCTATTGAGTTGCCAGTTTTCTTCCCTAACTTTCAAAACAAAGGAGAATATACCTTGCATTTGCTTGATGTCCACCGACAATTGAAATTTTATTTACAGAGAACCTCTGATTTCAGGAAATCTAACCAACCATTTATATTATATTCAGATACCCAGAAAGGCATTCCAGTTTTGAAGATTGCTGTGTCAAACCAGCTATCCCAATGCATTTCCTTTGTATACCGATCTTAAAACAAGCCCATACCATTCCCAATAAGAGCTCATACTACCATATCAATAGCTACGTCGGCAACATTCTAAGCATAAATGCCATTAGGTTCATAGGTTGGTAGTAGGCTATCGACCCTAGGGCCTATACAAGCCTAGCCATAACAATTCCCTGGCTATTTCTTCCCACACTATTTACTTACCTGGACCCCTGTCTAGCAGGGCGACTGATGTGATCCCCGGGGTGAATTTCCTTTCTCCCATCCAATCATCAATGTTCCTTTTGAAGAGGGCCAAAGAGGCTTTCTGCTTGACATGTATAGGCAGTCTATTCCAGAATCTGGGGAGTCTCTGGGTCAGGAACCTATCTCTCCAGCATGTTTTGTTTATTGTGATGACAAGATTTAGATCCCTGGAGCGTGTGGCTCTGAGGGATTGCGATGTCTTTAAGTGTAGCATGCCCAACAGCTCTGGGTTTGACATGGCCTTGTATGTTAAGCAGAGATTGCCTCGGAGTAGATGATATGTGACTGAGTATAGCTGGAGTTTTTTAAGGTGGTCAGCATAGGGCATCTGCTTTAGGCCTGTGATTCTTTTGGTGAGGTATTTCTGTGGCCTTTCCAGTTGTTGCAGATGTCTTGAGAGGTACATACTAAATGGGGAATTGTATTCTATAATGGGTCTATTGAGAGATGACTACAGTGGGACAATGACCTCCTTTTTTCTGGATGAAAAGCCCTTAGTGATAAGGTGTGCCACATAGAAGGAGTTCCTGACTGTTGTGGCGATGTGGTTATTGAAGGTGAGACCACTGTCCACCTGTGTCCCTAAGTCTCTTATCACACTTTCGGTGTTTAGTGTAATGCCACCTATGTGATAATTCATGGGTACATGTTTTTTCCCAAAGGGGATAACCATACATTTCTTGGCATTGAGCTTGAGCCCATGGCTCTGGCACCAAGCATCTGTTTCTGTAAGGCCCTTTTGTAGAGTATCCACATCATTTGGGAATTCAATAATGGCTCCCAGTTTGCAGTCATCTGCGAACTTTGTTAGCCAGAGTCCCTTAGTGTTGGCCTGTACTCCAGAGAAGTAGATGCCAAACAAGGGAGGTCCCAGGACTGAACCCTGAGGTACTCCACTTGTCACTTGTCTGGAGCTGGATTTGAAGTCAGCTACTTTTACAGTGTGGGTTCTGTCAGTAAGCCAGTTGGCAACCCATCAAGTGATGTAGGGATTAAGGCCCAGCTTAGTAAGTTTATTTATGATTCCAGAGTGGGGGATGGTGTCAAAGGCCTTGGCGAGGTCCAGATAGGCTGTGTGGACTGCCTTACCCTCATCCACGGCTCTGGAGACTGATTCGAAGAAGTCAATAAGGTTCAGGAGACAAGATCGGCCCTTCACAAACCCAAACTGCGTGGGGTCCAGTGTTTTAAGGTTACCAATGTCTTTGTTTATAAGTTCCATGATAATACGTTCCATGGCCTTGCAGATCAGGCTCGTCAGACTGATGGGGCGGTAGTTCCCGGGATCCAACGTGGATCCCCCCTTGTGGAGTGGATTTTTAGCAGACAGCACAGTCAGTCAACAGTATGATCAAAGTAAATAATCATGTAGATGTATATGCATGCGTACATACATACATATATATATATATATATATATATATATATATATATATATATGTACATATATATCTGTAAAGAACGAACATTGTCACAATAAATAAAGCATTCATAACAAATGCAAAGGGAAACAGCAGTGCAACTCCCGTATTATTTAATTATTTAGTGCTGTCATATCAAGCTGGTCAGAGGTGAGCAAACCCCCTGCATCTCCAACCACAGGTGGGATGCTAACAATTGGACTAACTTTGTCCACGTGCTAAGTCTGACTTTCAAACAGGTACAGGGCAGTCCCAGTCCCGAGTCAGCCGAAACGAGAACTGGAAGACTATTTGAACACCCTGTGAGAATAAGGGACAAGATGGACAACACACATAGAACATTATGGTGAGTACATAGCTTCTTTTTCTAACCCCACTTAACAAATCTGTAGAAATAAATAGACTTCTTACAAAAATGTGATTCAGAGAGCAGTAGACGCTTACAATTATTTACTCTCATGATCATAAAAGATCTGTACATAATTTGTTCAGAGGTATAAAAATTCATCTAGCAATGCATTTTTATTACTGGGGTAATAGCACCTGTTCATAATGTAAGGGTCAGCTGCTATCCGTCTTGTATATCTTAATAAGATGATGAGGCTTGGGTGTTCGATTAAGTAGTTTATTACATACAAACACACAGGACCAGTGCTACCATTTTGGGGACCCCAGCAAGTTTCAAGTTGGAGGCCCTACCCAGAAGAATATAAAGTGTGACCACCTTGCCATCATACACCCTTCCCTGTCAAGCTCATCCAACACCATTTAAAGATTACTATAGGAGTGATCATTAAAGGCCTTTAAGTGTTTATGCCTGCTTAATTCCCATGATCACCTTCTTTTCCCTTTACCTACTTCTTCCTTACCCTTACCCCAGGCTTCCCCTAAGTGTTCTTCTACTCCATCTATGGCACCAAGCTTATCAGTCATTATGCTCTAAAGCCATCGCTCGAATGTACTCTGCTACATAGGTAGCAAAGTGCCAATGTGGTTCAGTAAATTTACTGTTTCATATCATCATCAACCTTCTTTTTCACATTTTCTATATGGGGTCAGGGTGTCATGTTAACTGTTGCCATTTCTCTCGATTCAGTGTCACACTCCTGCTCTCTTCGACACTCATGCCAGACTGTCACAGATTTTCAATTACACAATCCACCCATCTCTTTGCTGGATGTCCTTGTTTCCTCTTAACTTCTTCCTGTCTGTCCCAAATATTTTTCACCACACTGTCTTCTGCTTTTCTGCACATGTGCCTGAACCACAGTAATCTGTTCTCTTTGATATTTTCTGGAATTGGAGCTACTTTGGCTTCTGATCTTATGTCCACATTTCTTCATCTGTCCCACAGTGTGCATCTTACCACCCTTCTTCTTAGGGTGCTAGAGCCCCGAGTAATTCCTTGAAATGTTGTACTTCTCTCCAGTCAACTTCCGGGTATTCGACCTTCTCTGACCACTGCTTGCAGCTGATTGTGGTAACCAGTGGTTTATGTTGTGAGTCGACTGTTTCACTGGGGACAACTTTACAATCACTGATTCTTCCCCAGTGTCCTTTTCTTATTAGGAGGGAGTCTACCTGAGTTGCATGTTGGCCACTCTTGTATATGATCTTGTGACTCTCTCTCTTTCTGAACCAGGTGTTGGCTACTATCAAGCCATTTTCCAGACAGAAGTCTAGAATAGCCTCTCCTTTATTTTTGTTGCTCCACCCATGAGGACCCAGGCAGTCCTCATATCCTGTCCTGTCTGTCCTCATATGTGCATTCAGGTCACCCATTATCAACACCAATTCATGTTGGACTGCTTTATCTAGTAGGCACTGGACCACTTTCTGAATGTACTCTTCTCTTCGATATCACTACCCTGCTGTTGAGCATTGGCTGAGATCATGAATACTGTCCAGTTATTAAGCTGGAGTCTGACTACCATGAGTCTGTCACTAATTCTGATGATATCCCTCATTGTCTTCTGAAACCTCTCTTTCACCACAATTACCATACCATTTCTAGCTGGTCCTCCTCCTGAGTAGTAGTCTCTGGATGCCAAGCTAAATGGCTTTGCTGCACTGCCCTTCCATACATAGAATATCCATGTCATGTCATCTGCTTCTAAGCTCCATCCTTTCAGTGAACCTACATTAAGTGTAGCAATTGTTAGTTCATGTTTGGCAGGTGGATTGGTTTTATGTCCAGCCTTTGCTCAACAGAGGTATCCCAGGTAACACAGACTGGTTAACTGGACACTGGCCAGCCAAGTATCTTATTGACCCAGGGCTGCTGGGCTTTGTGGCAGGCACACACTGGTCAACAGGGGCATGTACACCCCTCCGTCCATTAGCATGGGTCCCTAGTATAGGCTGGAGTAGTCTGGGTCTTCAACCCATTTATCACCAGAAAATACCCATGTCCATTTAGTGACATTAGTCAACATGACTGAGTCACCTAGAGCCATATTTTACACTGTTGAGTGGCTAGCCCTGCCTCAGCATGCAGACTGTCATTCATATTCTCCTATTTTGAGGATACTGTGAAGCACAGTGGATGCCCAAATGGTCTGTACAACTATTCCCCCTGTATTACACCATGTAGAGTCTGTGCTGCTGCCCACAGCTCCATTAATTGGTGAGTTTGAGATGGAAACACTCAGCATGTTTTTCGGAGGTGTGTGAGGAACCCCACGGATACACAGGCAGAACATGCAGTCTCCTACCAGGCACTGGCCAGAGGTCAGGATTGAACCTTGTACACTGGAGGAGAAGACCTTAACCATTATGCCAACTGGTCTTATTGTTTCACTTACATATCTCAGACTGAACTGGAGTATAGCCCAATATTATGATTGTATTAGTTTAGAACTTAGCTAGGTAACTTTAATATCAACTGGAGGAGCTGTTCCTCAGAACAGCCACCTACTCATATTAACCTATATGGTTTTACTCAAACCATTACATCCCCTAGAAGGACCAATAAATTTAATGGCAAGGAAAGCAACTTAGATTGGATTCTCATAAACAGTCACCACCAAACTTACAAAGTAGGAACCCTCCCCGAAGATATAAGCGACCATTCACCTTCATAATCAGATATGAGTGACATTCCAAACCCAACAACATATAGGACAATAAGGACCAACAAGAATTTTAACCCCAACAGCTTTCAAAAAGAACTTTTGGCATGTGATTGGTCACCCCTGAAAAACCTACCTCTAGAGGAAGCAGTAAAATACTTTAATTCAAAATTCCTAGCTATTGTAGACTACCACGCTCCAACACGTACAATTAGAGCCAGGACTAAACCAGCCCCATGGCTCTCAAAAGCTACCAAACAAAAAATCCTCCTTAGAAACAAACTGTGGGCAAACTGGCATTCTACTAAAAACCCTGTAGATCAATTAAAGTTTAGACAGCTTAGAAATGAAACAAAAAAGCCATATTGTTAGACAAAATACATTTTACTTTGAGCTCCAACAAACCCACCAAGATAAACCACAAAAATTCTGGTCAGGCGTTAATAAACTCTTACACCCAGGTCGTTCAGTCACACCCATCCCTTTAGGCTCCGATCACGATAATCCCAAGCAAATAGCCAATACCTTTAACACTTTTTTCACAGAGACCATTCAATCTCTTGCCAAACAGCTATCCCCTGACACATCATCTTCAACCACCTCCATCACTAATGCACCCCCATCATTTCACTTTCAACCTGTTCCTACATCTGTACCCATTTACATAAGCTTAAATCTACCACCCTCTCTGCAGACATATTACTTGAGGAATACCTGCAAAAAGCTGAAAAGCCATAGCCTTCCCAATTTCCATCCTGATTAATAAAACTATTACTGAAGGAACTAACCCATCAATCTCGAAAATTTCACACATTATCCCCTTGCATAAGGGTGGTAACTCCAACGAATTATCAAACTATAGACGTATAGCCATATTATCTCCACTGGCAAAGATCATGGAGAAATGCATTCATAAGCTGCTGTTAAACTACCTAATAGAAAAAAACTTACTAGCTAACTGCCAACATGGTTTTAGATCATTTCATAGCACCACCTCTGCTCTCTTATCTTTTTCTGACTGTATTAATAAGAATCGCAACAACGGCGCTCTATCCTCAGCCCTCTTCATATCTTTCAAAAGCCTTTGATATGGTTAACCACCGCTTACTCATTAATATACTCAAAAACCTGTTTCTAGACACACTGGTTATTCAATTGTTCTAATCATACTTAGACAACTGACAGCAGGCTGTCCTATGGGAGAACAACTTATCCTCCCACCTCCCAATTGCCCTTGGTGTCCCAAAAGGCTCCATATTAGACCCTCTCCTATTCTCTACTTTTATAAATTACCTATATTCTGTTATACCTCAAGCTACTTGTATCCAATACACGGATGATTCCATGTTAATATGCTCTGCCACCTCACCATCTGACCTACAGTCCCTAACCCAAAATGTGTTTAACACAGTCAAGAAATGGCTTCTACATCGATGCCTAATTCTGAATCCCCCCAAAAAAAACTGCTGTTATTTATTCCCACCCGTAGGGCCTCCACACGTAATTTTACTGTCCCATCTAGCAATGGTACTTTTATATCTCCTGATTGAGGTCTATATTATAGTATCAAAGTTTTTAAACTTCGAATGCTATAATATCGACCCGTTTCTGTCAAAAACTCAAAATAGTGAAGCCACAGAATTTCAAAATCTTACCTAGGGTAAGATTTCAGTTGTCCGTTCCATGCGGTAGTTAGGGGCTTTAGGGTTAGGGAGCGGGTAAGGTGAGTGTGCGGTAGTTAGGGACTTTAGGGTTAAGGTTTGGTTAAGGTGAGTGGATAGGTAGTAGTGTAGGGTTAGAATTATGGTTTTGTTAAGTGTATCTGTGTGGTTTATTTATTTTGGTGTGCTTGTGTTGTGTGCTTATGTTTGGGAACAGCAAATTTTTTCCCTGCGAAAAAATTTGCTGTTCTGTATGTTCGATATTTTGTGGTTTAGATAGTTTAGGTACTATGAAATAGCATTCGCTATTTAAATCATTTGATAGGGTAATATAAATGCCCTGATTGTACTACTAAACTTCTTGGGGTCCTAATTGACAACAACCTTATCTTTGATTCCCATATTAATCGTACTATAAAAACAGTCAACAAAAAATTAGGATCCCTATACAGGATTATATCCTTTTTGACTCCACTAGCCAGGACCACCATTGAACATACCGACTTAATCTCTACCCTTCTCTATGCCTCGCCTATATATACGAAACTATGTTAAAACAACCTCAATGAGCTAGCAATCTCCTACAATAATATTGCCAGATTTGCAACTGGGTCTGCCTTCAGAGCCCATCATTGTGATAATCTTAAACAGCTAGGATGGCTAGAACTGCCAAATCTACTACTATTTAACCAGTTAACAGTTGCCCACAAGATCCTGTACCAACCTACTAACACACCAATACTTACTAACCTAATCACCCCCTATAACAACCTCAAGACCCTACGCTCATCAAATAAACTACTTGTACAAATAGGTAAAGCTAACAACTTGGCTGGTGACTCCTTGTTCGCCAATACTGTGGCAAAACCTGGAACTCCCTCCCAAAAGACCTAACCGCCATTACCTCTAGAACATTATTTAAAAGAAAATTGAAGCCATACCTTAAATCACAGTGGTTATGCCCTTGTTCTAACCCTGACTAACTACCTCAATTTTCTCAGAGTACTAATCACCATACCTGTATAAACTAGTCACTTTTCTGTTAACTACTAAGAGAGTGTATAAGCTACCTACTTTTTGTGTTACCTACAAAGAGAGTATTCTCTTATATTTAATTTTTATTAGCTAAATATTTGAATGGCTAACCATAGCTAAAATGTACCATGATTCTGTTTACAGAAATGCAACAAAATGTAATGAATGGGATGATTATCTGTAAATTTAGCTGCATTTGTAAATGTCACATATTATAAATGATAGTGTGTTTTTTTGTTTGTTGGAGCTTTTCTCCCCGGGCCACTACTGAAAATGGACATATATCCAGTTGGACTAGCCCGGTCAACAAATGTAAAATAAAAATAAATAAATAAATAAATTGAGACATGCATGTTCTTTTTTTATATAGCATCTGTTAAGTCTCACTCACATCCCATATCATTCAAAGTAATAAGTATAATCAATATTTGTACCATTCAAATCCCCTGTGCCCCACAACTCAAACATCTGCATGTACTTACTCAAGTACACTCTATCCCTTTGTATAGTCTTTGGTTGAAAGGGAGCACTTCAACCATTATTTGCTTCATTGGCCCTGGGTGGAAGATATTTTGATGGTAAGGTAACCACTAATTCCAGCCGACTTCCCTTTATTAATACATATCTTCCCTCTTTATCCTTCCTTTCCTCCTCTGTTTGTAAATTGCTATTTTTTTCTAGTAAGCATCACTACACCTAAAATTCTTCCAGCATTCAGGCCAGCATAGTACCATTCCCTGCTGCAGTTTAAATGATTCTCTTGTAAATAAATTTGTACTTATATTTCCACTAGCAACATGTAGCAGGACTTTCTTCCTTTTTTCCTTACCTATCGGCCTTCAGCCCATTAACATTTCGTGATATTAATGCATTGACCAATCAGGGACTTGCTTTATTGTTTCCCTATATATACACTCCCACTGGTGAGCAAAGAAACTTCCTTCTATCCAAGTAAGGTAATGGACAACACAGGAACTACACCACAGCCCAGAATACAGCAATGCCTGTAAACTGGTCTAAACTAGTCGAGGAAGGCAGGAAAACAAGGATTATTTTTTTGTTTTTTTTTGGTTTTTTGGTAGAAACACACAGAAAATGCAGAAACAGTGATAAATTAGTTACACATATATATATATATATATATATATGTATATATATATATATATCTACACACACACACATATATATATATATATATTTATATATATAAACAGACAACTTGCTTCCTTGCCTGCTGCAGCCAATCATGTCCCTTGCTTCACTGAAGTGGACCTGACTTGATAGCAGCTTACAGACAAGTTTACAAAAAAAAAAAAACAGAAAAAACTTTGCATTCATGCGATGACACCACGCAGCCATGCAGACATCTACAAAGTGCAGAGGAATGAATGATGGAAAAGGAGAAATCCCACAGCTGCTGCATGGGGGCCCTCATTCATGGGAGATGATCGGGGGCTCCCTACGGCCATGGGTTCCACGGGTGCCTAATGCTGGCTATGCAAACACATCAGGATGGATGGCAGGAACATCAAACTTAAACTTACAAACTGATTTACTACTACATACTCCTAGCTGCACCACTTTGTCTAACTCGGTTTTGGCTCTGTTCTGCATAGCTAGTGGAACTTTCCGTGTTGTTCTAATAACTTGGCTGACCTCTGGGTATAACTTCATGGAGTACACGACTGAGAATTTACCTAGTTTGCCTGTGAAAATATCAGCATACTCAGAAAAAAATAGTTTGAGCAAAATTTGAGCTGTTCTCATTCAAGCTTACATGGTGAACTTCCTTGTTAAATTAAATCAGTCCCATTTTCAAACTGTCTCTAAGCCCTAATAATGACTGCGCATGTCCCTTGACTATGTAAAACTGCAAGTCATAGCTGTTTCCAGCACAGTAACATTAAAGCACTACTGAGTCTTCGGTTTGAATCTCTTCACCACCATAAGCAACAAGCTTCACACACTTTGCCAAATCAAGTTGCTCTGCAGCTTTTACTCTAGCAAACATTTCTGCTGACATAACATTGCACTTTGAACCAGTATCTTCTTTGAGCTCTATGGGACTCCCATTAATCATAACAGTACAAAAGATTTCATTCTTTGCCCATAAATCTACTGCACTGACTGCTTCACCAAGCACAGACACACCATCAACATAAAAAGTAGGGTTGCAGCTTTCTAATTGATCAACTTGCCTCTTTGAATGCTCTCTTTTAATAAAATCATTTGTCTTATTTGATTTGCAAAACCTTTTGAAATTATTCCACTTATTGCAAGAATGACACTGCTGACCAAATGCTAAGCACTTTTACTTTTCTCATTTGGGCTCATAATTTCCACCACAATTACAACAGTTGAATCTGGGGCTAGCTACAGCTTTTGCTAAGTCACCCCTCTGCTTTGCTGCATGCACACTGGCCTTACTGAAGTTGTTATGGGTTTTGTTGAAGCTCAGGCTGTGGCAGTCATGGCCTTATGCCTGTATCTTTTAACCTCATGCTGCATACGATCTACATTAGCTTTGGAAGGTACCGGGAAATTTGCTTTCTCATTTGCAAGCATACTTGTGTGCCTTTCTATAAAGCTTGTATATCTGACAAATCTCAATGGTCTTGTTTAACATTAAATTACTGTCTCAAAGTAAAATCTTTCTCACTGTGTTATTATTAATACCACACACATTCCTGTCTTTTATCAACTCATCTCTCAAATCGCCAAATCTGCATGTTTTAGCCTTATTTCTCAAGTCAGTTATATATGCTGCAAAAGTTTCACCAGGCTTTTGATCTCTTGTGTAAAATAAGTGGCTTTCCATTGTAACATTCATTTGAGGGTTGCACATTTCTCTAAATTTATGTTTTAAGCATTCAGGGTCTTCCTGCATTTCAGCCTGTACCACAATATGGCAATCCCCTCCCCCTGCAAACACAGCAGGTGCATACACAAATGAACACTGTCTTTCAATGGCTTCTGAACCAGCTAAATTAAGCAAAATAAATGCCTTTGTACATGCGTCTTTGACAGAAAAAGTAGCCTGTATAAAAATATTGTATTCCTGCTCAAAGACTCTCCAATTTTCCCCAATATTTTTATCAAACACAATTTGTGTGGGTCTGCAAAATCTTTCTGCCATGCCCACAGATTATAGTAAACCACAATGCAATCTTGGCCCTTGTAATTATGTACGAACATGCATACACACTAAGTACACATAATAATATTCAAATACACAATAATTTCTTTGAAAGACTGCACTTTGCAAAATATTCTTTGAAATAACTGTACTTTGCAAAATAACTGCACTGTAATACTGCGCACCCTTGCCAACACTTTGCACACCTCAGATATTTTAAATAGGTTTACTTAATGCAAAAAAGTAGTACATTATGAAAACATACAGTAATTTTCCCTTTTTTATGCATTTTATGGAATTCGGATATTGTTTCAAACATTTTTGTAATTATTTTAAATGTTTTTATCAATATGTCACAGTTTTGGACATTTTGTTTAATAAGAAATTAATTTTCTGACTGCTTAGTTTTGGGTCTGTATCAGAATGCTGAAATTTTAATACTTTCGAATCACTAAAGATCGAACTTTAGTGACCAAAGTCTGAAAACTTCAAATTCCTATAAAAATATTTTTAAAAATAAATAAGACAAACAAAAGGGTGTAAGCAGGGGGGCAAGCCCCCCTAAACCTCCCACACACCCGCTCTTTAAATATACCAACTCTGAGATCATGCAACAGTGTAGGAAACAGAAGTCTTTCATTTCCGCACTATAGTGCACTGACGTGCGATCTCAGAGTTGGTATATTTAAGTAGCGGGGGGGTGTGGGGTGGTGCATGGGGGTTTGCCCCCCTGCTTACACCCTTTTGTTTGTTTTATTTACTTTTAAAAATATTTTTTATACAAATTTGAAGTTTTAAGACCGTTCACTAAAGTTCAATCTTTAGTGATTCAAAGTATTAAAACTTCGGCATTCTGATATAGACCCCTTAGTTTTGTATTCATTGAGAGAAAATCATTTAAGTAGGTTTTAGTACCTGTAATTCGTTTATGACCTGTTTGCGAGTCATTTGAGCAGAAGGGATGATCCATTCCTGTATAGTCCTCCATCCCTAACTGGTGGCCTCATGGTTGTGACTCTGCATCCCATTCTGACATCAGTGTTCATTTAAGTAGTTTATTACATAGAAACACATCAGGATGGATGGCAGGGACATTAAACTTAAACTAACTAACTAACTGACTTACTACTACATACATGCAAGCTATCACTCTGGCTGCTCACTCAAACTGGCACTCTTGCTTGCACGTGCTCAGTACATATATGTACGTACCCACTGACTGGAATGCTTCTTAAAGGTATATCACACACTCTGATATACATCAGCAATGACCTCTCAGCTTCTTTGTTGAAGAATTTTGGACATTTTTAAAATTTTACTCTGTTTCACTTTAAACAAGTAAAAGAACAATAGCTTTTGCATTAATATGCATTTTCAGAACAATAAGAAGTATGGAACTCTAATGTTTGCCATTATTAACTGTAATCCTCAGTAATTTAACAAAACATCAAAAATTTTATGAGGGTCAGCACAAATATACAGACAAAATCAGGCACAATTTAGAGGTATGCCTATATGGGGCATTATTTGGAAAATTCTATACTGTTTTTTTAATGCTGCAGACAGATAAAAGAGTCTGTATATAATGAAGATTCTGACTACACTCTCACACACATAACTATGTGTATGTATGAGTATATATTTTATATATCTATATATTTCTTTTACATTTACTGTGGCAGGTCTAGCCACCCAGCAGTGTAAACCTTGGGTGTAGATGACTGCCACGATTGAAGTGACACCCAGACCCCATGCGCAAAAATGGGAAAAAGGGGTTAGTGGACAGATGAATAGATTGTTTTACATTTGTTTAACAGGGTACTACACTAATCGCATATATACAGGATCGCAGGAAACACAAGGCAGCTGAGTACTGCTACCCTTCAAACTGCATCTCCTTTCTTGAGGTAGGTTAGGCTAGCCAAGCCTGAAGTGCATTTGTGAATATTTATCTAATCATCCATTTCCCTTGTGAAGGAAGATGAAGTATTATAATGGTTAATATGCACAAGCACACACACACACACACACACACATACACACACACACACACACACACACACACACACACACACACACACACAGACACACACACACAAGTGTGGGTCTATTTTTAAAGCTCGAAGTTTCAAAACTTTAGAAACCATAAGACTGACGTTTTGAAACTTCAAACTGTTTAAATGGAGATCGCCGTACAATGCGGAATGGGAAATTTACCATTTTCCTTGCTGTAGTGCGATCTTGGAGTTGGTATATTTAAATATATATACACACACACACACACACACACACACACACACACACACACACATATAAAGTATGTGTTTATGTATGCAAATATTGCATATTTTATATCTGTTTTGATCTTTAATGATTCATTATGCCACTTTTATGAAGACTCATTGAATCATAAAGAAACCATCTACTACAGGTGGCACCCTAAGACAATTTCACGACTCTTCAATATGAGTCATGAAATTCTGAAAAGGTAAGTTCAAGCTTTGTAACATAACAGTGTCAAAGTCAAAGTAAACTTTATTGTCATTTAGGAGTATACAAGTGCAGCTTAAATGAAATTTCAAGTATCAATTCACTAGAGAGTACATAGAATGCAAGGATAACAAGAACAATGGTATAACATTTCAATTTAAAAAAAGGTATTCAATACAAGACCCACAGAAGGATAAATAAACCAATAACAGCAAAAACCCGCAAGCCCCACCCAGGCAAGAATACTGTACATAGCAGCATGACAGTGTAGGATTGCACATGTTAAGATTGTCCTCCTTTGTTCATCTGCATCAGACAAAACAGTAGGTAACTGCACATGAATAAGAAAATATAATGCTGCATCAAAGAATAAAACAAGATATTGCACACTTTTCAGCTGAGCAATGTATTGTGAATGATTACTGACTAAATAATTGTTGGCTGGTATCAGTTTAGAAGTCCCAACACTGCTGAGTAGAAGCTGTTTAAGTATCTGGTGGTCCTGCAGAGGATACTCCGATATCTCTTAACCAAAGACAGTTGTGTAAACCAGCCGTGTGCAGGGTGAGAGGGGTCACAGATTATTTTGGATGCACATTTATTGCTTCTTGCTCTGAAGAGCTCCGAGCTTGATGGTAAGTTTGTGCCCATGATTTTTTTGGCAACTCGCACCAGTCTCTGTAGCTTCTTCCTTTCTGCTATTGTACTGTTCCCAAACCAAACTGTGAAGCTTCTAGTGAAAATGCTCTCAACTGCTCCTCTGTAGAAAGTGGTGAGAACAGTAAGTCTGAGATTTATTTTTCTGGGCCTTCTGAGACAGTGGAGATGTTGGTGTACTTTTTTGACCAACTGTTCAGTGTTCACAGTCCAAGAGAGATCCTCTGAAATGTGCACACCCAAAAACTTTGTAGATTTGACCTTTTCCACCTCTTCATCATTTATCATGAGCAGTGAGTGTGTTGCTGACCTTTTCCTGATGTCTATAATGATCTCTTTTGTTTTATTGACATTCAGGTCAAGGTTGTTCTTAGCACACCAGTCAGTCAATGAGTAGATCTTGTCTCTGTAAGCTCTTTCATCCTCCCCTTTGATGAGGCCCATGACCATAGTATCATCTGCAAACTTAATGATGTGATTGGTGTTGCATTTTGCAGAACAGTCATGGGTGAGGATGGTGAACAACAGAGGGCTTAGCACACAACTCTGAGGAACACTGGTGTTGAGTATTATGCATCTGAGGTGTTGTTGCCCGCACATATTTTCTGCGGTCTGTTCATCAAGAGGTGGAGGATCCAGTTGCACATGAGCTTGCTAACTCCAAAATGTACAAGCTTGTCAATAAGCTGCATAGGAACCACTGTACTGAATGCCAAGCTGAAGTCAATAAACAACAGCTTGATATAGTTGTTTCTTCCCTCCGGATGATCAAATGAGAGGTGGAGTGCCATTGAAATAGCATCTGAGTGGTTCTGTTAGCCCAATAATCGAACTGTAGAGGGTCAAAGGGGGATGGAGGGTTAGCCAACAGATGCCTTTTAATTAGTCTCTCAAAGTATTTCATAACATTTGAAGTTAGAGCAACTGGTCTGTAGTCATTCAGGAAGGGTGGATTAGCTTTTTTTGGGAGAGGGACAATATTTGTCACCTTAAAGCAAGACAGAACTTTACTAAGAAGGCAGGTATAGAAAATATCAGTTAGAACTGAGCATAGTTAGTCTGCACAGCCACAGTTAAGTGAAAGGCTGACTGTTAATAGCCCCATAGGCAAAGAGCTTTGTGGCATCCCCTGGCTACCCACTTCTCCCCTCCAACAAACAAAGTAAAGGGGTTCCCAGTGGAAGTGGATGTGCATCAGGGTTCAACTTTGGACCCACTGCTGTTCATACTGGTGATTGACTACATCAGAAAACAGGTTAGAGGGGACAGATTAACAAAGATACTGTGTGCAGATGATGTGGCATTACAGACAGACTCTAAACAAAAACTTCAGCAAATTAAAAGGGAATGAAACTGAGTATAGATAAGACATTTGGCATGGCAGCAAGCAGGGGAAATAAGAAGAAGCAAAGACTTGAAATAGAAAGGAAAACAGTGGAACAGGTTAACAGCTTAGGTACCTGGAAGGTGATCAAAGCTAAAATCAAAGGGGCTGCAGCCAATTGGCAAAGATTGTCAGGAATGGTGTGTGACAGAAGACTGCCAATGAAGCTGAAAATTAAGATGCATAAAGCAGAGGTGCAATCAGTAGTACTATATGGTACAGAAACCTGTGCGTTGAAGGCAGAGCAGTTGAGAAAGCTAGAGGTTATGGAGATGAAGCACATGAGATAGATGGTAGGATGTACGCTGTGGGACAACTGAAGAAATTATGACATCAGAGCAGAAGCCAAAGTGATTCCAATCACAGAGAAGGTCAAAGAGAACAGATCATGGTGGCTCCTGTGCATATGCAGGAAAGCAGAATACAGTCTGATGAAGAAGCTTGGGAGTGACAAGAAGAAACAAGAGGAAATGAGGACATCCAGCAAAAAGATGGATGGAATGTGTGAGAGAAGACCTGCAACAGTCAGACATGACTGTTGAAGAAGGTTGGTGAGTGGCATTGAATCAAGAGGGATGGTGACAGTTGATCCAGCACCCAATCCCATGTAAAAAAATTGGAAAAAAGGTGGTCTGTGATGATGATAAGAGTGTATTTCAGCTTTGCTACACACAAGCAGTTGCTACAGACAAAGTATACCAAGTAGCTTTATATTAGTGTTATAGGATCATAGGATCATAGGAGGTTACTAGACTTACAGCCCCGGGCCCTTACAAGCCTAGCCAAGTTCAACCTATGTTCCCAAGGGTGTCTGGTTCAAGCAGACACTAAAAGCAGCACCTATTACCCCAGTCAAAGAGAGACACAGGTGGAAACCCTGAGGTGAATTTCAGGTTGCCCATCCAGTCGTCTAAATTACACTTAAATAGGGCCAACAAGGGTCTTTGTTTAACATGAATAGGAAGCTTGTTCCAAAGGTGGGGCAAAATCTGTCAGACAAATCTGTCTCTCCAGCAAGTTCTGCTGATGTCACATACCAGGTTAAGGTCCTTTGAGTGAGTGACTTATGTGCCATTTGACTTGCGTATCTGCAGTATTTCCATTAAAACTGGGTCAGAAATTGCTCTATATGCAAGGCACAGGTTGCTTCTGAGCAGTCTGTACAACACAGAGTCAAGCATACCTCGCAACCATACCGAATTCTTTGGTAAATACTGGTTTTGAGGATGAAATATTGGGGTGCCACAAATTCACAAGTTGCCCCTTTAATTTCCGAACTTAACTTCCCAGGGTTTTGTTTTTTTTTTGGACTGTTCCTGACATCGCTATGACATCAGCATGAGACAGACAGACAACCTGTGTTAGGATTCAGCTGCTGAGCCATTACTACTTAATTGAGCAGCAGTAAGCAGTTCTTTCTTCTCCAACTCTCTGGTAAGGCAATACAAAAGACCGTTTACTTAAGGAATGGTCCAGTATTTTTCTTGTATTGATGTTTACTTAATTTCTTATAAACATCTCTTTCTTGACTTGCATTAATGTTTAGTTTACTTAATTCTTAGGAACGAATGGTCGATCCAGTATTTGTTTACTTAATTTAAAATAATGAGCTGCACTGCATTGATAGCAACGGTCCCCAGTCTTTTTCTTGCAATGATGTTTACTTATTAATTCTTATGAATGGTACTGCATTGAATGTCGTTGATTTCTTGGCTCGCTGCAGAACTGCTTATATGTAGGACAGAAAGTTTTTTCATATGTACTGTTGCTAGCTCTAGTTGCTTTGCCATGTTAACTAAAAAGAGACCTACCTACTACTGTTATTAGTTTGAATGTAGTTCAGATGGGAAGTTTGTTTTTTTCAAGTGCACTGTTCGAACGAGAGGTTTGATTTTTTTCAAGTGTACTGTTCAGACGAGAGGTTTGTTTTTTTCAAGGGTTGTGTGTTGTAGTAATATCTACTTAATTCTTAGGAACAAATGGTCTAGTATTTGTTTACTCAAATTTCTCATGAACGGTGCTGCATGTCTGGTATTTTTCTTGCATTGAACGGCACTGCATTGAATCAAATGGCAGCATTCCAATTCAGAAAATATTTAATGAGAAAAAAACAAGGAAATGTAAGCGCTTTCACAGTGAATCCCACTGCTTCCTCAGACATTTAACTTACACTACAGCAGCTTACATTAAATAGAACACCTTAACTAGGAGCCTATTAATTAAAAAACCCTTAAAGGCATATGCATACAAAAACACATATATAAATCACATATATAAAAAACATATATAATGTAAGTTGCTGCTGTGTAAGTTAAATGTCTGAGGAAGCAGTGGGATTCACTGTGAAAGCGCTTATGTGTTTGCTTATTTTTTTCTCATTAAATATTTTCTGAATTGGAAGACTGCCATTTGTTTTGCCTGGTTACTTTTGTTTTGAATGGACTGTGTATTTTTTGTTTCTATTGAGGTATCATCCTAGGTGAAAGTAAAATGCTGCTTAAGGCTAGGGACATACCTACCTGAGACACATAATCAGTGAGCTCAGTCATGTCTTTCTTCATATAGTCCAATGAGGTACATCTTAAGTCATTCACACATCCTAGAAAGTCAAAATAGTCAGCAAACAACTGCAGACAACCATTGTATTCATCATACAGACCCCCCAGAAAATATAGCTACTTTGTCTACACCTCAGATGGTCAGGGTGCTCCATACAAACCATATTAATACTGCAAAACCAGGATAATGAGTAAACAACAACAAGCAATTAGTCATTTCCCCACTGAAAGCCCAGCAATTATAGTTATGTGTGTCACTTATGTTTTATTAAAAGAGGGGGACCTCTTAGCACAAATGTCAGGAACAAAGGCTGAGAATCAGGGACAGATTTTTAAATATTGCTCTTATATACCTAGAATGTTGCTAGAATATCAGGTTTTCTATCAGCATACCTCTTCTGAAAACTATGAAGTCTGAAACTCATTATTTATTGACTGCAACCCTCAATGATTTACCAGGAAACCAGAGAATTTATAAGAAACAGACATTCAGGGCCTTTTTGTGAAATTGGGGAAAGCTGAGAGATATGAATATCTGGTTGGTTGCCTTCCAGAGTTGGAAAAAAAAAATATCTTCTGCACAGAATCACCTCAGCCGTGTCACTGTCTTGCAGATCTTCATGGTACCAACTATGGAGCCCCGATGCTGTTTGTGGTACCTCTATGGCCATTAGCCCTCAGTTTTCAAAGTTTCTGGGATTTTAGCTTTGACCCACCCACTGGGATTTAAATAATGAATCACACACCCTTTAGGACTTCAAAACCTGTATGATGCATTGTCTGGATTGCAATGGCTGAGTCCAAGCTGAAAGCCCAGAAAATAAACCGTGCATGGCACTAACTTTACAGGGTGCCATTCTTGTCTCAACAGAACTGCTTTCACTCAGTGACGAAAAAAGTTGGAAAACTGTCCCTTATTGAGTGGTGCCCTAGGCAGCCACCTAGATTGTCTATGTCTAAGGCCTTCCTTGACACCAAAAAAGCATTTTTTGCAGGGTGCAAGCCCCCCAACTCCCTATATCTCTTATATTTATATATATATTAAGTTCAACATTGCTGTACCTTGAAAAAGAGGCAATGCACAAAGATACAACAATTTTGGAGTTATTTCCTGTTAATCACACTTCAATTCTTAATGTTTTAAGCATCACACAACTACACAGCTAGAACCACAGCATTATGTCTGCCACAGTTCTTCAATATCAATAAAATATAACATGTTCTTAAAGTATTTCTGAAGGGGATCCTGCTCCCCCTGCACCCCAACATTGAGATTTCACCCACAACACCAGTAATATATAAATATTCTAACTTTGAGGTTACACAGACTCATAGATAGCAGTAAAGCTTGTTTAACTTTGTAATAATAAAGCAACCAAAGAGTAAACATCAGACTTCATTAAAAAACCTTAATGCCTCAAAAATAGTGTCCCTAAGAAGACTGCTCTCAATGTCCTAGGAGGTCTTTAATAAAGTCTACATTGTTTTTACTCCCATGACCATTTTACTGTTTTATATAGTTATTCAATCAGTCCTGTATGCCTTTCTTAAAGTTTTAACTGTTCTATTTAGTGCAAGCAGCCTGAATTTACAGTTGGTTGAAAGTCATGCAAAAGAACCTTCAACAGACCAGAACTGACAGATGAAATCAATCTTCACTTTATCTGCCTTTTAGCTGAAACATGTATGCATGTATTTATATATGGATATATGTACACACACAAATATATATATATATATATATATATATATATATATATATATATATATATATATATATATGTATGCGTGTGTGTGTTTATATATATATATATATATATATATATATATATATATATATATATATATATACATATATATATATATGGGTCTACCTGACATGGTCGACAGTTCATATGGTCGACAGTTTATTTGGTCGACAGTTCATTTGATTGACAAGCATTTTAGGTGGGGGGCTTCACACCCCCCAATGTGGGGGGCTGTGTCCCCCACACCCCCATAACTATATATATCAACTCCAGGGTTGCACAACATTGGGGAAGGTGGCAACTCTGCTTGTCGACCAAATGAACTGTCGACCAAATGAGTGTCGATTATATGAACTGTCGACCATGTCAGGTAGACCCATATATATATATATATATATATATATATATATATATATATATATATATATATATATCTGTGTGTGTGTGTGTGTGTGTGTGTGTGTGTGTGTGTGTGTGAATGAATGTGTGTGTGTGTGTGTGTGTGTGTGTGTGTGTGTGTGTGTGTGTGTGTGTGTGTGTATGATTATGATTAATTTCGTCTAAAGCACATTTAATCAAAAGTAGAGAACAACATTAAAGCTCATTTCAGTGAAAATATCACATACGCTAAGATTATTTCCAATAGCTGTTTTTGCAGTGAGGTTTTATATATATATATATATATATATATATATATATATATATATATATATATATATATATATATATACTGCCTAGCACATTTCACTAAAGCATGAATCTTGAAACTGAAAATACTGAATTCAAGCCTGAAAACACTGTTCAGAAGAATACCGTTTGCATAACAGATTATAAGTGGGGGTATCCTAACTGGGGGTTGTGCCCTCAGACCACAGTATTTAATTATTTTCACTTCAGTGATGAACAAGTTTAGTGCAATATTTTATGAAAACAGGTATTGAACTGATCTGTGAGGATGTGCAACATCAGGGCGAAAATAGTTAGGAGGGGAAGTTGTGGTGGTGCAGATCCCTATATGGAAGAGCAGGGAGATCTTGGTCCCCACACATAAGTGTAGAAATAATGGTATATAGTGGTGATAAAGCTGATACAACAGCAGCTTTAAGTACCACTGCCTGTGATGCTTCAGTGACTAACAGTGTTCCGTGCAAAATATTGTATGAGTATCTTCAGTTTAAGGATTTTGTTTGTCGCTGAATTATACAAGAGTGCTGGCAGATTCTGTAGCTGTGTATGTGTGTGTGGGGGGGGGGGACTGTGCTGTGTCTGTGCCTGTTTGTTTGTACATTCATAAATACACTGATAAAGAAATGTGATAACTGTATGTATCTGACACAAAGTGTAGATATTTGTGTTCCCCTGTTGCATGGCTTCCAGGTGACCATCTTCTGCTTTTACTCCAAGCATTTCTAACTTAACTGTCTCTGGCATCACCCCCCCCCCCCACAAGGGTGCAACCAGCTCAACCACAGATGAGTTGAGAAGGGGACATAGAAAAGCAAAATTAAGCTTCTTGTAGAATTGCATATGCTGCTGATACCACAGGGGATTATTTTTTGTAATGGCTTAACTGGACAGAGCTGCTGACATAATGTGCATCACAACTCACAGTTTCATTTACTTCCAACTCTTCCATCTAATGTTGAATTTTAATAGCAGTCAGCCTTGAAGTTATGGGATGCCTTCATCACTGGAGAGGAGCCAGATCACAGGCAGGAATCCCACCCTGCACTCCTGGATTTGGTGAATTAAAAAAAAACACTCCCTGTATTTCATTACGAACCCTGTGGGCTTCACACGAAATATACACGATTGCAATGCATTAGCACAATGAGCAGTAGTGCTCATTAAATATGCATGCTTACACAACGCCAAGCACGGTTTCATGGCTAGCAACAGTGCTGGTGGCCATGAAATGTTGCTGGAAGCATAAGAACAGAATGTAAACAAAAAACTTGTCTGTAGGCAAATGTATTACGCGAGCATATGCAGACAGCTTTCATGAAGTAAAGACAAGTGTCTTTTAAGCATGCAGATGGAAGGAACATGAAATTGAGATAATTTATAAAGACTACAATGTGAAAAGTGCAGGGATAATCATAGGAGGGGGGCTAAATTAAAAAAAAATACTCAATTAATGCATTTAACAATGATGATGCCAGAAAAAAACATTTTTCAATAGGAAGACATCAGTGTTGATGGTGGAAACAAATAATTCTGTTAGTAAGAGTTTACTCATGCACATAAAACATACATGCTAACAACAGGTATGAGAAGGACACAATACAGCATTGTAAGACAGGGCAGTAAGCTTGATACTAATGTTGATAACATGCTGAGTAGAGATAATAGTTACAAGAACAGTGGATATATTATGGGCCATTCGCATACAGAGCAGTTATTGAATATGACATGTATATACAGGGAATGTATGTGTGATAACTGGCTGTATTGTTGTATCCTTCACCTCAAACTGTATAAACAAGATATGAGCTGTACAGCAGTTGTGTCATGCACAACCAAAAGAGACATGTTTTAACATTTGTCATTGAGCAACCATAGATAGGCGGGTATATTACATTGACTCATATCTTAAACAAGCATGTGTTTTGTCTACATGTGCAACATAAGCAGTAATATAATAACAATCAAAATACACAAGTAACAAATGACAGCACAGATCTTCACATAAGTGACAAATGACAACATAGATCTGCTTCAAGGTCTCTGTAAATGGAGTGCATCTAATACAGGATTATACTAGGCATGCTCACAAAACATTATAGTGAACACTGCCATAATAGCATGTAGACAACACAACTTATACATTATTTGCATTATTAATAAACATAAAAATTAAGAATAATAATTTTATGTGGTAATGTTTGTGTAATGTCAATACATTCATAGAATGTTACCATTGGCTGGAATTGAACAACTAGCTATGTAAGCCCACTAACCACAAACATGTGTATGAATTAGATGTGCCACAGTGGAAGTCTTAACAATGCTGTGAGACTTCATCTATGTGAAATCATTACAATATATGTTTGCGTTGCAACTCGTATGAGATAAAAGGGCTGGGGGTGGTTGCTCCCACTGTAACTGGGCACATTATAACATTTGTAGATGTCATTTATGCATAACAGTAGTAGGACATGCAGTTCTTACAGTCAGAAAATGTGGGTGTTGAACACCTGACTATGGGACAAGAGAAGATGCAGTGTCACTGGTCTTACAAGTGTGAGTTACTTTGGTCTTTGAAGCTGTGACATCATGTTATTGCTGCAAGGGAGATGTGTGCCTATCATTTCTTTAATACAGTGTTGCTGTATGTGTGTTTCTCACACAACATTGCCTGTGCTAGGTATACTCAGACACATGAGATGCATAATACAGTCAGTACTGTGATGGGAGAATGGCAATCATACACAATTTGTGGAGAGTCACAGATTCAAACACAAGCATACACAACATGGTCTCATGTCCTCACAGGAAAAGTCTTTGTAGTTCTCATGGGAAACACAAATCTCATCTCATGGAATCATCATTAGTAAATAAAGCATTTTTGTGTGAAAAAGGAGCAGAAATCATTGTAATAGAAATACACATCCATTTGTGTACACAGCAGATAGCTGGCTGACAACATTGTTACCTACCTGCACATTCTCAGACATAGTGATCAAGTAAGTCTAAGAAGTAATGGCTGGATTTGAACAGACTACCTGAAATCAGAAGGGACATAACACTGCCTGATTTGCACAAACCACACAAGATTTTCCTTTACAGTTGTGACAGTGCACATTTGAATGGATGACATCACTACTCTTTCATATGTTGATGTTCTTCTACAAAATGTTTGAAGGCAGTTGAAGTGCATAGTAACTACACACTATACAAACCTTCTCTACATAGCATAATAGACAAACACCCACCCACAGACAGTAGATCAAACCTCCTTTCTCTGTACTTACACAGTCTTGAGAGCACAGTATCAGCAGCCAGCACCACAGAGTAACTCATACGAGCACTTTGATGTGGTTCTTTTTTGATAGCATGACATAAGCATTGTGTTTCCAAAAATGTTTATTATCACAAGAGAACTGTAAGTTGTAAGGGCACAGTGTGCAATTCTGGCATGCTGACCTCATCTGTGGGATGTAGAGATGTTTGCGGTAAAAGCAGGATAACGGAATGGGGGTATCCTCTTCCATTTTAAAATCTCCCACTGAGTGGAAGTTGATACAGCATGACCATTCAGTAAGCTATACTTAACTGACATTGAAGTTTCACACACAAGTCCCTCAGTGTGAGATTTGAACCTCCTGCCTATCATGTTATACAATCTAGAGAGTACAGTATTAGCTGCAAGCACAGCAGGACAAGTCTGACTCTTAAGGGGAGAGTGCACTTTTGTCAGGAGGACCTCATCACTGTGTTGCACATAAGAAGTTTGTGTTAAAGGTTAAACTGCAGAGAGAGCTGTGTCCAAAGTTAAAGTTTGCTCCTGAGTGGTGGATAAAGCAACCTGGTTGTTGAAGGTTTATTTCCATAACACTAGAACCACACAGACACTCAGTTCACCACTGTCAGATTTGAACTATCTACCTAACAAGTTGCACAATCTAAAAAATATAGTATTAGCCACAAATGCCACAGGAGAAGTTTGACTTGTATAGGGACAGAGTGCACTTTTGACAAGATGACCTACCTCATCAGTGCATTGAAGAGGTTGTTTTTATTAAAAGTAGGAAAAAGTGCAGAGGGAGCTGTGTCCAAAGTTAAATGTATTCTCGCCAGTGGAAGTGGAACCAGCATATTTGACATTGAAATGTTACCTACCTGTCACTATACCCCTGACACACACACACACACACACACACACACACACACACACACACACACACACACACACACACACACACACACACACACACACACACAAGTTCCCCATGGTGAAAATGAAACCTCCCATCTACCTAGTTCTAGACAGCACAGTGTTATTCAGAAGTACCATAGGGGAAGTATGACTTTAATGATGTGAATTAGTAAAAATTCACTGTTTGGAACACCTGGTATGGTACATCACAGGTTTGAGGGAAAAACATATATATATAGACACGCCATTGTAACAGCATTGTGACTGTCCCATGTAATGACATACTTCTCTACTAAGATTTAGATACTGGCCTTCATGTATATTGTGTTACTGTGAGGGTTTCACAGTATGGGATGCCACTGACAAACACTGTTGTAAACCAGTGGATTATCAATCAAGCATTCCTATCACTTAATTCTGGGATGATTGCATACTTGTCTTGTCTCATGACTGCATAATGTGCATTGACAATATAGACACTTCCTGAATATACCAGTGCACTGTAGCATAGTAGTGATGGATTATTTGTGAATAGGTTATCCAAAACTATAACACAGTTTCACGTTACCATTGGAGTGCAGACATACATTAACAGATTGACTTCATTGACTCAACATGACACTGAAATTCTTTTATACCAACTCCGAGATCACGCTACAGTGAGGAGAAGGGTAGATTTCCCAATTGTAACTGCACCTTGGCTGGCAGCGCAGTGGTGCAGCAGTAGCATTGTCACCTCACAGCATAAAGTTCTGTGGTTTGATTTTCAGTTGGGGTGCCTTCTGTGTGGAGTCTGCATGTCCCCCCTGCATTTGTGTGGGTTTTCTCAGGGTGCTCCAGTTTCCTCCCACGTGACAAAGACGTGTCTGGAGCATTTCTCCCTGGGCCTCTGCTGAAAATTGGCTTCATTCCAAGTTGGACTTTCCTGGCAAACAAATGTAAAATAAACAAAATATCCTTGATCTCCCTTCAAAATATATAACTCGTTCTAGCTTCTTATTTCTGGTGTTGTGCACTCTCGTTTTTCTAAACTTTCCTTGTTCTCATCTCAGCGATTTCTGTTTTGGGGTTGTGCTAATTTGATAAAAGTAGATACATTTGATAATCTAAAATAGATATCTAGCTAGCTAGCTATATATATATATATATATATATATATATATATATATATATATATATATATATATATATATATATATATATATATATATATATATATATATATATATATATATATATATATATATATATATATATATATATATATATATATATATATATATATATATATATATATATATATATATATATATATATATATATATATGTGTGTGTGTGTGTGTGTGTGTATGGGTCTATGTTGCTTGACTGAAATTACACAATCTCGAACAAGCAAAAATTGGTTCTCCGAACCGAAACCTGAGCCAGTGGTAAACATTACTCAAACCGCTGAATCACTTACAAATGCCTTCTACCAGCACCTACAAGACTGCATGGATCAGGCAATCCCAAACAAAACTAAGACTCTCTGTACCAAAAGCAAGCGTCCAGTCTGGTGGACCCCAGCCATAAACAAGCTCTACAACAAAAGGAGGAAGCTACTACAAGATAGAGCAAAATCCTTGAAAGGTAAGACACCTTTGATCATTATAAGTAAAAAACTAAGAGCTCTCATAAAATCATCCAAGGCAAGTTTTGAGAGAAAAATCGCCAAGGACTCTAAAGACAATCATAAGGCCTTCTTTAGCTATGTTAGAAACCTAGGAGGAAACTCCCAGATATGCTCAGAATTAGTTCAAAATGATGTGAAAATTACTGAACCTACACACATTGCTAACATACTGGCTGACAGGTTCAGTGCAAACTTCTCCCCTCCCCCAAAAGGAGATATATCTATTCCAGAGGATTGTAGCCCCCAAACATCTCCAACGCCCAGGTGAGAACTGCCCTCACTAAGGCAAAAAACACAGCATCCATGGGACCGGATGGTGTCCCCGGCTGTGTGCTTCATGAACTCAACGAGGAATTAAACCCACAGTTAGGACAGCTGTTTAATCTTAGCCTCACCTCAGGATACGTACCCAAGGAGTGGCGCACGGCGACTGTGGTCCCACTTCATAAGGGCGGTGCCTCCACAGACCCTGGAAATTACCGCCCCATTAGCTTGACAAGCCTTATCTGCAAAGCCATGGAGAGGATCATCATGGAACTCATAAATAAAGACATAGGGAACTTGCAGACTTTGGATCCAACCCAGTTTGGCTTTGTCAAAGGCAGATCCTGCCTCTTAAGCTTGGTTGACTTTTTCGAGAGAGTCACCAAGGCCATTGATGAGGGAAAGGCAGTCCATACAGCCTACCTTGACCTGGCAAAGGCCTTCGACACAATACCCCACTCAGGTATCATCGAAAAACTCATCAGCTTGAATGTAAACCCATACATCACAAGATGGGTTGCAAACTGGCTAAGTGACAGAACCCACAGGGTCAGAGTTGCTGGAGCCATGTCAGACTCAAAGCCTGTCACAAGTGGTGTCCCACAGGGCTCAGTCCTGGGTCCACTCTTGTTCGGCATCTACTTTTCTGAAGTACAAGCAAACACAGGAGGGTTATGGCTGACAAAGTTTGCAGATGACTGCAAACTGGGCACCATAGTCGAAAACACATCTGACACAGATATCCTCCAGAAGGGCTTCACAGAAATGGATAACTGGTGCCAGAGCCATGGCCTGAAGTTAAACGCCAAAAAATGCATAGTCATACCCTTCGGGAAAAACAAGGTTACCCCTAGCTACCATATAGGTGGCAATCCACTGAGCACAGAAAAAGTCATCAGGGATCTGGGGACCCAAGTTGACAGTAGCCTTTTGTTTGACACTCATGTTGCTAAAGTAGTTAGGAAAACCTTCTATATCGCCCACCTGATCATGAAGGGATTCACATCTAGATCAAGGGAGGTCATCGTCCCCTGTACTCATCACTCATTAGACCTATGATTGAGTACAATGCCCGCTCGAATGTATCTGACCAGACACCTGCTGCAGCTTGAAAGGCCCCAAAAGTTCCTCACCAAAAGGATAAAGGGTCTCAAAATATGTCTTATGCTGCCCGACTGAAAGAACTCCAGCTCTATTCAGTCTCATACTGCTTGCTCAGAGGTGACCTGTGCCTGACATATAAGGCCATGTCAAACCCAGATTTGATGAATAAGCTTCACCTCAAAAAATCTAGATCCCTCAGAACCACAAGGGCGGGAGACTTAAACCTTGACACGGTTATAAATAGAACGTGCTGGAGGGACAGATTCATCACCCAGAGACTCCCTATGCTGTGGAACAAAATCCCGGTACAGGTGAGGCAGAGCACCTCGCTGGCCTTGTTCAAGAGGAATCTTGACCAATGGATGGGAGATCGCAGATATACCCCAGGGATTACTTCAGTGTCACTGCTTGACAGAGGCACAGAAAAATGATAGGCATAGTTTTTATTCAAACTAAAGGGGTGGCAAAAGCCACATAACTATGGGCTAGGCTTATAAATGCCCTTGGGCAGATAGCCTAGTATGAACCTATGAACCTATGAACCTATGAAAAAAAATAAAACAAAACTGCTTTAAACAGTATTAAATATACTAACTCTGAGATCGCACTACAGTGGGGAAAAGGATATATTTCCTTATCCCCACTGTATGAATGCACTTTGGAGAACCGGCTTTTGCAAAAGTGCATTTTCGATTTAGTGCACTTTCACTTAAGTGGGTTCAATCTTCTGGTTGTCGAGAAGGTGAGTTTTCGACAATCAGAAGTAGACTATATATATATATATATATATATATATATATATATATATATATATATATATATATATATATATATATATATATATATATATATATATATATATATGTATATATATATATATATATATATATATATATATATACACACACACACACACACACACACACACACACACACATATATATATATATATATATATATATATATATATATGTATATGTATATATATATATATATATATATATATATATATGTTAAGTATAATTACTGTTTAATAAATTTCACAGGGTCTTAATCAACTATATGAATAGAATACATGAAACAGAAATTTCCCAACATATATAAAATAAATGTTTGCACTAAGATGCCCTTAAAGCCCTGCATCACTCTAATCCAACAATTTACTTTATTAGGCTATTCCCTATACACCAACACATAGCAGACATTGCCCCCTAAGAAAATGACAGGCATTGTTTCAACAGTTTGGCTCCTGTTGTAAACAGGCTTTCTTTGTCCGACTTATTGAGGGTTGAGGGATGGGGATTGGCATAATAGTTAAGACACAAAGTACCGGGTTTAATTCTCTCCTTTGAAGGGAAATTGGCCTAGACTTAAAATGGCCTGCAAGGGCAGCTAGCCTAGCATTTACCTATGAACATGGGTGCCAGAACCATAGAGCCAGGGGGGGAAACCACCCCCCCACACACTTTTACAGCTGCAAGACCTGCCAGAAAAAAAATTAAAGAAGTGGAGTTTTCATGCTAACATGGATTCACTCGCGGAAGTTAAACTAACTAAACTAGCTGTTCTTGTTCTCTTATTGTTCTGTGTTACAGAACTTATGGTGACACTGTTCTGTTGGTGCTGCCAGAGCCAGAGCCATGCCAAGAAGGAGAGTTTTGTTCTTTTATTTGCAGGAGTTATGCTGCGTGTGTGTGTGTGTGTGTGTGTGTGTGTGTGTGTGTGTGTGTGTGTCTGTGTGTAAAATGCCCCAGTTAAGTATACCTGGTGGTTAGTGTTAGTCAGGCTCAAACAAGAGCCTGAATTCTCTGCCCATACCACCACTTGTGATTCAGGGAGGTGAGTCCATAGCTCTCAACTGTCCAGATTTTCACAGAATATTTGGCTCATACTTTTGGTCTGTTCCTCTTAAAATTTGTGTTTTTTTGGCAAATCAGTGAGAACTGAATTCACTAAATAATGATAGCCCTTTAAGTTTCAGTCTTCCTGTCTTTTGGGAAACACATGGCAACACAAAACACTTTATTTTAGCAACTTTCTAAGATTACACAGGCAATATTTTAAATGTGTCCCTGGTTTTGAGTCTTTGCCCCCCCAAATAAATTTTGGCTTTTTCCATATTTCTTGTGCTGCAAAGTTGTGAGAGTTGAGTGTCAAGTGGATTTTACAAGGAGCTGAGAGCTTCAGGGGCAGAGATGTTTAGTGTTAACTTGCAAAAAGTTGTTTGCATTGTTAGTAGCACAGCAGGTAGTATACTTGCTTTTGATGCAGGAGGCTGTGGGTTCTACTCCCACAGTATGTAGATGGATCACTGAAAATGTACCGTGTTGTACTTGGATGCTGCAGTCCTATGAATGTCCTCCTTTGGAGGAGTTACCTAGGAACTATGTTTCTTTTATTAGTTTGCCATCCATTTCCCATTGCAAAATTACTAGCTTATCATTTTTTTAATGTAGCATAGGCAATTTAGTGAATCATGAAGTGCAGTGGATTAGCAAGGAGGAAGTAAGGATAGCTATGAAGAGGATGAAGAACGGAAGGGCTGTTGGTCCCGATGACATGCCTGTGGAAGCATGGAGGTATTTAGGTGAAATGGCAGTGGAGTTTTTAACTAGATTGTTTAATGAAATCTTGGAAAGTGAGAGGATGCCTGAGGAATGGAGAAAAGGTGTTTTGGTATCAATTTTTAAGAATAAGGGTGATGTGCAAAGCTGTAGTAACTACAGAGGGATTAAACTGATCAGTCATAGCATGAAGTTATGGGAAAGAGTAGTGGAAACTAGGTTAAGAAGGGAGGTGATGATTAGTGATCAGCAGTATGGTTTCATGCCAGGAAAGTGCACTACAGATGCGATCTTTGCTCTGAGAGTGTACAGAGAAAGTCAGAAGGAGTTGCACTTTGTCTTTGTGGATTTAGAGAAAGCATATGACAGGGTGCCTAGACAGGAGTTGTGGTATTGTATGAGTAAGTCGGTAGTATCAGAGAAGTATGTAAGAGTGGTACAGGATATGTACGAGGGTAGTGTGACACAGGTGAGGTCTGCGGTGGGAGTGACATGCGTTTAAGGTGGAGGTGGGATTACATCAAGGATCAGCTCTGAGCCCTTTCTTATTTGCAATGGTGATGGACAGGTTCACAGATGAGATCAGACAGGAGTCCCCGTGGACTATGATGTTTGCAGATGACATTGTGATCTGTAATGAGAGTAGGGAACAGGTGGAGGAGACCCTGGAGAGGTGAAGATATGTTCTAGAGAGAAGAGGAATGAAGGTCAGCAGGACTAAGATGGAATATATGTGTGTGAATGAGAGGGAGGATAGAGGAATAGTGAGGATGCAGGGAGTAGAGGTGGCGAAGGTGAATGAGTTTAAGTACTTGGGATCAACAGTTCAGAATAATTGTGAGTGTGGAAGAGAGGTGGAGAAGAGAGTAGAGGCAGGATGGAGTGGGTGGAGAAGAGTGTCAGGAGTGATTTGTGACAGACGAGTACCAGTAAGAGTGAAAGGGAAGGTCTACAAGAGGGTAGTGAGACCAGCTATGTTATATGGGTTGGAGACAGTGGCACTGACAAAAAGGCAGGAGTCAGAGCTTGACGTGGCAGAGTTGAAGATGTTAAGATTTGCACTGGGTGTGATGAGGATGGACAGGATTAGGAATAAGTATATTAGAGGGTCAGCCCAGGTTGGAAGGTTTGGAGACAAAGCCAGAGAGGCAAGATTACGTTGGTTTGGACATGTGCTGAGGAGGGATGCAGAGTATATTGGGAAAAAGATGCTAAGGATGAAGATGCCAGGTAACAGGAAAAAAGGAAGGCCTAAGATAAGGTTTATGGATGTGGTGAGAGAGGACATGTAGGTGGTTGGTCTGACAGAGCAAGATGCAGAGGACAGGAAGAAATGGAAACAGTTGATCTGCTGTGGTGACCCCTAACGGGAGCAGCTGAAAGAAGAAGAAAGAAGGCAATTTATTCTTCAAGGGCAACAGGCACTTTATTTGTAGATGAAACAATAAAATATAAAGTTGTTTGCTAGCAGGAACCTCTTCATCAGTTACAGATTCCTTTAATGTGGAATTATTTAGATGACTTACTTCTGCAGAGATTTTGCATATTTACTAATACTGATGGAATGTAATGACACAAGATTGAGTGGCCTTTTATGGTTGAAATTTTCTGAAATGGATAGTTTTGTCATTATTGGTTCATACAGTTTGTTTCATTGCTTGTTAGAAGACTGTTCCAAACTACAAATTTAAAACACATTCTAACAATTGGTGGTGTATTATACAAGGAATATAATTTAATACAATTAGGTTAATACAATTAAGAATGTCAATCAAAGAATGCATACATGTATGTTTGCTCACAGGATGCAGGAGATCAAAATAGGGGAAGAGACCAGTCACCAATGGAGTCCCCAGGGTTCAGTGCTGGGACTTTTTCTGTTTGGCATATAAATCTCAAAAGTAGGAGGAGATATCAAAGGGCTTTGGCCAACTAAGTTTGAGATGACTGCAAGCTAGGAGCAGTTACTAAATCCCTGAATGACTTAGCCATCATGCAGGAAGGTTTGTGCCAAACAATAACTGGTGCCAGAATCTTGAATTGAAACTAAACTTCAAGAAATACATTATCATATCCTTTGGGAAATTATCTACTCCAGGGAACTGCCAAATTGACAATGCCCCCTGAGAACTGACCCAGTTGTTTGGCATTTGGGAACTTGTGTGTACAGTGACCTAACTTTTGACTGACCAACATGTGCCCAGAGTCATAAGAAAGTCTTTCTATATTCCACAGCTTATAAACAAATTGATTTTGACTAGATCTAGAGATGTTATTGCCCCCTTTAGGTCAATCATTTTGTATAATGCCCACTTTGGCATGCATCTGTCCAGACCCATGCAACAATTGGAATAGCCTCAGAGATACCTTACTAAAAGGATATAAGTCCTAAACAGCAGGTCTTGCATGGACCACCTCAAAAATTTATCACTATACTCACTATCTTACAGAGTGCTTAGAGGTGACATGTCTGGCATACAAAGCATACAGCAACCTAATACAGATGGACCTACTGAACATCACCAAGTCAAATGGCATCAGAAATACTCAGTCCAGGTATCTAAACTGAATGTTTTGGAGAGCTGGACATATATCATAGAGGCTACTACTGTTCTGGAACAGACTATCCATTCAAGTAAAACAAAGCTCATCCCTGTCTATATTCAAATGCAACTTGGATCTAAGGATGGGTAATAGAAAATGTACTCCAGGATTGCCCCTCATGCACTAATGGATAGAGGCAGTTCCTAAATGCTGCATCCCTTACATGGGTCCACTCAAATTATCTATAGTAGGTCATGGTGGTAAAGCGGTAGCGTTGTTGCCTCACAGCAAGAGATTCTCCTGTTCGATTCTCGGCTGGAGTGCGGGGAGTGCTTTCTGTGTGGAGTCTGCATGTCTTCCCCGCAGTTGGGTGGGCATTTGAAAGACATGTGTAAATGGGCGTGCCATCACTGAAGGTTGAACTTCGAGCTGGCAGCTCGCCGTTTGTTAAAATCTACTGCCAATCATTAGCGGACCGGAGTTCCGCTGTGGCGACCCCTAACCGGGAAAAGCCAAAAGACAAACAACAATGATCACATTTATTCTCACTAGGGCTAATATACAATTATCAGCCATAGGATGGATAAGACCAATCAGGAAATGTTAATTCAAGCACCAAAAGGGAAATTGGCTAAGCTTAAAATGTCCTCCAAGTGAACCTATATTGTGGCAGTAAAAAGTTTTAAAAAATTGCCCTTTTTAGATCACTAAGTGCCCCTCTCACCCTCCGCCCCCAACCCCCTCAACCCCTATCTTCAACAGCTTCTGGCACATGTGTCTATGAACTTATGATTCAGAGTCTTGGAATAATGAAGACCTCAGTACTGATGATGCCATGTAAGAGATACCACATATGGGGTCTTCAACAAACCATCAGAGAACAGTGTTTCCAAGACTCAGACCCCTTGAATTCACCTATTAAGCTCTCCACACCATGCAAACAAAATATGAATTGGTGGCTTCTAGCTACTAGTCTTCTAAAAGGCAAATCATTTGTTCTTCTCCTTTCCAAAATTACAGTGGGCATGCACAACTCTGGTCCAGACAATACATAAAAGTTTACATCAGTAACATAAATATGACAGCAGTTCTCCTTTTCCTCCAAGCTCAAATGAACTGGATTCAATAAGTCTATATTTCTAGTTATTTATCCAGTATGTCAGTAATGTGGTATGGCAGTAGGTATAAAATGATTAATTCCTACTCCATTTGCAGAGAGGTCATGTGATGCTAGGAGCTGACCTTCAGGACCAATAGATTCTTGTGTCTAGTTCATCTTCCAAAGAATACAACTGCCTGGCAGATAATACTAGCTGGCATTTTATGATACCATATGGACAGCCCCTAGAAATTGGGGATTTCCCTTTCTGAAGTTCTTTTGCCTGCCACACAAAGAGCACATTTTGGAGACATTCCTCTGACAAGAACAAGTATACACTGACCCATCTTGACTCAAGGGTCTGCTCTATGTCTTTCCATCACTTCTCTTGATAGCAGTGTTTATTCTCAAAGCTGAGGGTTCAAAGGCAACAGTAATCCTGGATTTCTCTTACTGATACCAGTAAATTTGAAGTATTGATTTTAGCAGTTTTGCCTCTCCATTTCAATTTGAAGGGAGCATCACAAATTCTTGCTGACTCACCTATATCTCTACTTTCTCAAACTGACAGCTTGATTATTCCATTTTCACTAGTTGCTAGTGTGAAAGAATTTTCATTTAGGCTGGTATCTATCATCCCTTTTCTCCAGTAACCTTTACAAGCAGAAAATGTATAAGAGAAAATTAAAAAGATGTTCTGTATAGGTTCATAGGTTCATAGGTTCATACTAGGCTATCTGCCCTAGGGCATTTATAAGCCTAGCCCAGAGTTTTGTGGCTTTCGCCACCCCTTTATTTTGAAGGATACTATGCCCATTATTTTGCTGTGCCTCTGTCAAGCAGTGACACTGAGGTTATCCCTGGGGTATACCTGCGATCTCCCACCCATTGGTCAAGATTTCTCTTGAACAAGGCCAGCGAGGTGCTCTGCCTCACATGAACCGGGATTTTGTTCCACAGCATAGAGAGTCTCTGGGTGATGAATCTGTCCGTCCAGCACGTCCTATTAATAGCCATGTCGAGGTTTAAGTCTCTTGCCCTTGTAGTTCTGATGGATTTAGATCTTTTGAGGTGAAGCATGTTCATTAATTCCGGGTTGGACATGGCCTTGTATGTCAGGCACAGGTCACCTCTGAGCAGTCGATAAGCAACTGAATAGAGCTGAAGTTCCTTCAGTCGGGCAGCATAAGACATATTTTTGAGACCCTTTATCCTTTTAGTGAGGAACTTTTGTGGCCTTTCCAATTGCTGCAGGTGTCAGGTCAGATACATTCCGAATGGGGCATTGTACTCAGTCATTGGTCTGATGAGTGATGAGTACAGGGGAACGATGACCTCCCTTGATCTAGATGTGAATCCCTTCATGATCAGGTGGGCAATGTAGAAGGTCTTCCTAACTACTTTGGCAATGTGAGTGTCAAACGAAAGGTTACTGTCAACCTGGGTCTCCAGATCCCTGATAACCTCTTCTTTGCTTAGTGGATTGCCACCTATATGGTAACTAGGGGTAACCTTGTTTTTCCCGAAGGGAATGACTATGCATTTTTTGGCGTTTAACTTTAGGCCATGGCTCTGGCACCAGTTATCTGTTTCTATGAGACCCTTCTGAAGGATGTCTGTGTCAGATGGGTTTTCAACTATGGTGCCCAGTTTGCAGTCATCTGCAAACTTTGTCAGCCATAATCCTCCTGTGTTTGCCTGTACTTCTGAAAAGTAGATGCCAAACAAGAGAGGGCCGAGGACTGAGCCCTGTGGCACCCCACTTGTGACAGGCTTGGAGTCTGACATGGCGCCAGCAACTCTGACCCTGTGGGTTCTGTCACTTAGCCAGTTTGCAACCCATCTTGTGACGTATGGGTTTACGTTTAAGCTGGTGAGTTTTTCAATGATACCCGAGTGGGGTATTGTGTCGAAAGCCTTTGCCAGGTCAAGGTAGGCTGTGTGGGCTGCCTTGCCCTCGTCAATGGCCTTGGTGACTGTTTTGAAAAAGTCAACCAAGTTTAAAAGGCATGATCTGCCCTTGACAAAGCCAAACTGGGTTGGATCCAATGTCTGCAAGTCCCCTATGTCTTTATTTATGAGTTCCATTATGATCCTCTCCATAGCTTTGCAGACCAGGCTTGTCAAGCTGATGGGACGGTAGTTTCCGGGGTCAGTGGAGGCACCTCCTTTGTGAAGTGGGACCACCATTGCCATATGCCACTCCTTGGGTATGTATCCTGAGGTGAGACTAAGATTAAACAGTTGCCCTAACTGCGGGTTTAATTCCTCATTGAGTTCGTGGAGCACACAACCAGGGACACCATCTGGTCCCATGGATGCTGTGATTTTCGCCTTGGAGAGAGCAGTTCTCACCTGAGCATTTGAGATGTTTGGGGGACTACAGTCCTCTGGTATAGATATCTCTCCTTTTGGGGGGGAGGGGGGGAGAAATTTGCACTGAACCTGTCAGCCAGTATGTTGGCAATGTCTGTAGGTTCCGTGATTTTTACATCATTTTGCACTAATTCTGAGCATATCTGGGAGTTTCCTCCCAGGTTTCTAACATAGCTAAAAAAGGCCTTATGATTGTCTTTTGAGTCCTTAGCGATTTTTCTCTCAAAATTTGCCTTGGATGCTTTTATGAGAGATCTCAGTTTTTTACTTATAATGATCAAGGGTGTCTTCCCTTTTACGGATTTTGCTCTATCTTGTAGTAGCTTTTTTCTTTTGTTGTAAAGCTTGTTTATGGCTGGGGTCCACCAGACTGGACGCTTGCCTTTGGTACAAAGAGTCTTTGTTTTGTTTGGGATTGCCTGATCCATGCAGTCCTGGAGGTGCTGGTAGAAGGCATTTGTAAGTGATTCAGCGGTTTGAGTAATGGTTTCCGCTGGCTCGGGGGCCTTGAAAGAGACCACACCAGTCTTTAGGAGTGTGAAGTCGGCTTTTGAGAAATTCTTCACTGTGGTCTTTTTTATCTGGGGTGGGGGCGGGATGTGGACTTCCAGTGAGATTAGTTTATGATATGATCTCACCAATGATGGGTATACCTCTGGTGTTGAACATTGTGACCCCATGTTTGTGATGATGAGATCCAGTATGTTTTCTCCTCTTGTGGGGATGGTGACCAGTTGTTCCATGGCATTTGAGTTTATGAACTCTAGGAACCTTTGGGCTAGAGTGTTGGGGCTTGAGTAGTGATCCCAGTCTATATTTGGATAGTTGAAATCACCCAGTATGATGGTGTTTGGAGATATATTTATCCCCTCCAGTGTTTTCAGGAAAGCTGTGTGAGGTTCCTGAGTTTGAGAGGGTGGCCTGTAACAGGCTACAAACTGCAGAGCAGTATTGCCTACGGTTACTTGCACCTGGATGGTTTCCGATGCATCGTGCGTTGCCACCAACCTTGAGATGAGGGTGTCCTTGATGAATATGGACACCCCCCCTCCTTTCTTGGTGTTGTCCGGATTTTGGGGCCGGAACGCATGATATGAGGTAAAACCTGATAGTGCTGGGGTGCTCTCAGGAGCCTTGAACCAGGTTTCAGTCACAGCACAGACATCAATGTTCTCCATACTGAGAAGGGCTTTGAGTGCATGCATCTTGAGGTTGAGACTTCTGGCATTGAGCAGCATTACCCTTAGTTTTTTTTCCTTTTTTGTGTTCTAGGGTGGTAGGTTTAGAATTTGAGCCCTGCCTAAAAAAGGCACAATGGGGGTGGCAAGAGCCTTTGCCAAAATCCAGAAGCCCAGGGGTGACAGGTGCAAGCCATCCCTTGCGAAGCAGTGTGGCTTGTCCAGCATGTCATCCCAAGCAGACAGACATTGGATCCCCTTTGAATGACACCATAGTTTAAGCCAATTATTAAAGCTGATCATCTTGTCTTCGTATTGTGGCATCATTCTTGGTGAAGGTAGGATACTGCTCAAGGTCAGGGTCATACCTGCCTGGGCTACATAATCAGAGAGCTCCTCTATGTCTCTTTTCATGTAGTCCAGGGAGGTACATCTCAGGTCATTCACACCAGCATGGACAATGACTGAGTCATACTTGTACCTGCAGTTGAGTGACCTGAGTGCTTGCGTTATGTGGCGGATTCTAGCGCCCAATAGGCAGCTTACTGGCTCCTGCCAGAGTCATATCCCTTTTCCTCCCATGTTTCTAGTCTTTCATTACCTCTCTGAAATTATTTATTTTTTTATTTTTTCATGTCTTCCCCACTTGATGACCATCTTGCCGCTGTCGTTACTGCCCATTCATTCACCATTATCAATGCAAAAGATGTTCATGGTGGAGTGGTTATCCACAAAGGCATCAGGAGTAGATCCTTTTTCCTAGTCTGATTCTTCTCATGACAACTGATGTGACGGCCTACTATATATTCTTCCCTAAGCATGTACATTCCCATCCATGCCACATGAAGGCTGTTTGGTAGAAATGGCTTATTAAAGTGAAGCACATTCCCTTCTTTCTTCAAGAGGTGCTACCCTTCTTTCTTCAAGAGGTGCTGAGTCTGAAGCAGATTGAATCACCTCCTTCCCTGCAAATGCTAACACTGCCTGCTTTCTCTCAGGCCTCCCACACCCAGGTTGTAGATCAGAGTGTGTGATGTACCTTTAAGAAGCATTCCAGTCAGTGGGCACATGCATATAAGTACTGATCACATGGAAGCAAGAGTACCATTTTGAGTGAGCAGCCAGAATGAAAGCATGTATGTGTGGCAGTAAATCAGTTAGTTAGTTTAACTTTAATGTTCCAGTCATCCATCCTGATGTGTTTGTGTGCAACAAACTACTTAAACGAGCACCCAAGCCTCATCATCTTATTCAAATACACAAGACGAGTGACATGGTGTCACAATGTGATCCACAGTCAAAACCGTGAGGTACACAGTTAGAAATGGAGGAATATACAGGAGTGGATCATCTGAAGCTTAAACAAAAATGGCATATTGATAGAACAATTCAAAATAATTACAAAAATGTTTGAAACAATATCCAAATCACATAAAATGTATGGAAAAAACAAAAATGACTGTATTTTTTTTGCAATGTACTACTATTTCGCATTAACTAAAGATATTCCAAGTATCTGAAGGGTGCAAAGTGCTGGCAAGTGCATGCAGTATTAAAGTGCAGTTTTTTCACAAAATACAGTCTTTCAAAGATATTATTATTCATTTGAATATTATTACAAGTACCTGGTGTGTGTGAATGTTTGTACATAATTACAAGGGCCAAGTCTGCATTGTGTTTCAAAGTAATTTGTTGGCATGGCAGAAGGAATTCGCAGACCCAGTCCACTTGTGTTTGATAACAATATTGATATAAATATTGCAGGAAATTGGAAAGTACAATGTTTTCATTCAGGCTGTTTTTTCTGAGAAAGACTCAAACACAAAGACATTTATTCTGCTTAATTTAGCTGGATCAGAGGCCATTGAAAGAGAACATTCATTTGTGTATGCACCTGTTGTGTTTGCAGGGACGGGGAAAACTGCCATATTGTGGTACCAGCTGAAATGTGCTTAAAACGTAAATTTAGAGAAATGTGTAACCCCCAAATTAATATTACAATATTACAATGGAAAGACACTTATTTAATACAAGAGATCAAAAGTTTGGTGAAGTGTTTGCAGCATATATAACCAACTAGAGAAATAAAGCTAAAACGTGCAGATTTTGTGATCTAAGAGATGAGTTGATAAAAGACAGGCTTGTGTAGTTTTAATAACGATGCATTGAGAAAGATTTTGCTTCGAGACAGTGACTTAACTTTAAACAAGGCCATAGAGATTTGTCAGATATATGAGCTTACAGAAAAGAACATTAATATGCTTACAAATGAGAAAATCATGCTTACAGCTTCTTCCAGTGCTAATATTGATAGTATGCAGCATGAGGTTAAAATATATAGGCCAAAAGGTGTGGCCATCCTAGCAAAACCCACAGCAGCTTCAGTAAAACCCAGGGCATGCTCAGTAAAGCAGTGGGGTGACTCAGCAAAACCTGTAGGCAGCCTCATAGTCAACTGTTGTAATTGTGGTGGAACTCATGATCCCAGATGAGAAACGTGCTTAGCTTTTGGTCAGCAATGCCACTCATGCAAAAACTGGAACAATTTCAAAAGGTTTTGTAAATCTAAAGGGGCACATTCTTTTATTAAAAGAAAGTATTCAAAGAGACAAGTTAATCAATTAGAAAGCTGCGACCCTACTTTTTATGTTGATGGTGTGTCAGTGCTTGGTGAAACAATAAATGCAATAGATTTGTGGGCAAAAAGTGAATTTTTTTTGTACTGTTCAGATCAGACCTGTAGAGCTCAAAGCAGATATTGGTTCAAAGTGCAGTATTATGTCAGCAAAACATTTGCTAGAGTAAGAGCTAAAGAACAGCTTGTTTTGGCAAAATGTGTGAAGCTTGTTGCTTATGGTGGTAAACAAATTCAAATTAAAGGCTCGGTAGTGTTTCATGTTACTCTACTGGAAACAGCTATGACTTGCAATTTTATGTAGTCGAGAGACACATGCAGTCATTATTAGGCCTCAAGAACAGTTTGAAAATGACACTGTTTTCATTTAATAATGAAGTCCACCAACTTAAATGAAAACAGCTCAGATTTCACACATAGCATTTTTTTCTGAGTATGCTGGTATTTTTAAAAACAAAGTAGGCAAACTCCCAGTTGTATACTCCATGACGTTAGACCACAAGGTAAGCCCAGTCATCAGACCAGCATAGAAAGTTTCAGTAGCTATGCAGAACAGAGTCAAGGCCGAGCTAGACAAAATGGTGCAATCTAGGAGTAATTTGTCCAGTAGAAAAAACTGAATGAGTATCTTCCATGGTGGCAGTTCATAAGAAAAGCTCAGATGATGTTAGAATATGTATTGCTCCAAGAGATTCAAACAAAGCACTAAAAAGACCTTATCATCCTAATGGCACAGTCGAGGAAGCTGCTGCCCTCATGCCAAATGCCACTGTTTTTTCTCTCTTAGATGCATAAAGTTCATTTTGAGGAATTTTGCTTGATAGAAAATCTTCATTGCTAACCACATTCAGTATACCATTTGGAAGGTACAGATTTCTGATAATGCTATGTGGAATAAATTCTGCCAGTGAAGTTTTTCAGTGTTTGACAGAATATTTTTTTTAGGCTATCCAAGTGCTATTATAATAGATGATATTCTTGTAGGAGGCAATGGTGAAGTTGTACATGACAGAAACTTCTGGAAAGTTCTAGAACAAGCTTGTGAAGTGAATTTTAAGCTGAATCCTTAGAAATGTAAATTCAGGCTACCAGAAGTTATTTATGGGGGTCATTTGTTTACCAGTTCAGGTTTATGACCAGATCCTACTAAGCAAACATCAATTTTTGAAATGCCAGCTCCAGACAATGTCCAAGCCCTACAATGTTTTCTTGGCATGGGCAACTATTTAGGCAAGTTCATTCCAGATTTGAGTCAACTTTCAGCATTGCTAAGAGAGCTGACACACAAAGATGTAACCTGGTCTTGGTCAGAACAACACCAAAAAGCATTTGATATCCTGAAACAGCAAATTGCCAGTCCACCCACTCTAAGATACTATGATGTTCACAAACCAGTTACTCTTTCCTCTAATGCTTTTAAGTTTGGTCTTGGTGCAATCATTCTTCAAGAGGGTAGACCAGTAGCCTATGCATCGAGAACTCTCACCCCAAACCGAG
>NC_056730.1:97241317-97273817 GCF_019279795.1 Protopterus annectens | reverse complement strand
ACTGAGAGCTTGCTGAGAACAGGTATTTTGGAATCTGGTCCCTATAGTAAGCCTGTTTATAGTTAGATCTTACATCAAAGTAAGTCACTTACACTGAGAGCAGGTCTTTCAGAATCAGGCCAGACTTACAGCAATTCCTCTGAAATCTGACCCTTAGATTTTGTGGGCCTATAGGAACAAGTGACCTTTGTGTTATATTGTTTTGTTGTTTACAAATAACCTTATTTTTGACTACAGATAAACAAAAGTTAAAAGTTGGACATTAGTTAAAACACCATTAGAAAAAAGATAACATGCCATCCCAAAACACCAAATATTTATACAAAGCTCCTCGCCAGATATCTTGCCATCAGCGTATAGTGGTTTGTACTCTGTGTTGTGGCTGCAGCAACCTTGGTTCGAATTCAAGTCATGGCAGTTGTGGGTTTCGCTGTTCTAGAAACTCAGTAAGTTAGGTATAAACCCTTATGTCACCTGGTGGATAGCCAGCTGGCTCAGAGACAGGACCCAAGAAGTTAGAATTGGGGTCACCTATACTGAGAGCAGGTATTTTGGAATCTGGTTCCTGTAGTAAGCCTGTTTATAGTTAGATCTTACACCAAAGTAAGTCACTTACACTGAGAGCAGGTCTTTCAGAATCAGGCCAGACTTACAGCAATTCCTCTGAAATCTGACCCTTAGATTTTGTGGGCCTATAGGAACAAGTGACCTTTGTGTTATATTGTTTACAAATAACCTTATTTTTGACTACAGATAAAAGTTAAATGTTGGACATTAGTTAAAACACCATTAGAAAAAAAATAACATGCCATCCCAAAACACCAAGTATTTATACAAAGCTCCCCCCCAGATATCTTGCCATCAGCGTATAGTGGTTTGTACTCTGTGTTGTGGCTGCAGCAACCTTGGTTTGAATTCAAGTCATGGCAGTTGTGGGGTTTGCTGTTCTATAAACTCAGTAAGTTAGGTATAAACCCTTATGTCACCTGGTGGATAGCCAGCTGGCTCAGAGACAGGACCCAAGAAGTTAGAACTGGGGAGTTCTCCTCTAGAAAGAGGCCATTCACTTGTGGAGTCCCTCGTAAATCAGTGTTGGGACTGCTCCATTTTGGCATTTACTTCTCTGAAGTCAACACCAATGTCAAAGGCCTCTATCTGACTAAATTTGCAGATGATTGCAAATCAGGAGCAAGTCATTGAATCCCCAGTCAACACAAATGTTCTGCACGATGGGCTGACACAGACAAATAATTGGTGTCAGAGCCATGGACTAAAACTAAATGCCAAGAAATGTATAATAGTATCCTTTGGGAAGTTATCCACTCCTGATAAGTATCATATTGACAACACACCCCTAACAGCTGACCCAGTTGTCAGGGACTTGGGGACACACATATACAGTAATCTAGCCTTTGAGCATCCCATGTTGACAGTAATGAGGAAATCATTCCATGTTGTGCAACTTATAAACAAAGGTATGGCATCTACATCCAAAGAAGTCATTGTTCCACTGTATTTGGCATTCATCAGACCTATCATTGAGTACAATGCCTCCTCTGATATGTACCTAACTAGACATAACCGTCAACTGGAACATTCACAGAGTGTCCTCACTAAGAGAATACAGGGCATAAGTAACATGTCCTATGCAAACCGACTGAAGGACCATTCTGTGTTTTTTGTCTCCTACAGGCAGTTGAGGGGAGATCTATGCCTGGCATACAATGCATTGTCAGACCCCACCCTGATGGACCTCCTGCATATCAACAAAACAAACAGCACCAGAATTACCCATTCTAAAGACTTAAACCTTGCCTGTGATATAAATAGGACTTGCTGGAGACAGATATGTATCACAGAGACTACCCCTTCTCTGGAACAGGCTCCCCATCAATGTGAAACAGAGTTCCTTCCTAACCCAATTCAAGTCTAACTTGGACAATTGGATGGGGAACAGGAAATTCATCCCTGGTTTGGCACCTGTGTCTCTAATGGACACAGGCAGTCTGTAAATGTTTCATCTCCCAAGCCCTTGCTTACACTTATCAAGGGTAACAAAACTTGTCAGAGATTTGGGATGCATGAGTAGGCTTAAAAAGGGCCATGTGGTCATTAACCTAATAAAAACCTATGAAAGTAAAGCAGCAAAAAAAAAAAAGAAAGAAAAGAAAGAAGGAATGTAAACATAAGAGTTATGATAGTTATAAAATGAATCAGCAAGAAGAGGTAAAGAGATGTTGAACTTTAGGTATCATAAGGAAAAAGCACCATTTGCAGAAGTTTCACTGTAAGCAATGTCATGTGATTTAAAGAGCCCCAACATCAGAAATAAGCACAGACCTATCACTCTTTACTCCCCTTGACAAACTTCCTGAAGTGGTTATCTTCATGCAACCAATGAACAACATACAATACGGAATAACGAGGCATGCAACAGGATTTCAGAGCAGATCACAAAGTGAATACAGCAATGGTCTAAAGCAGTAATTCTATATTGAGTTGTACAATCAGTGGAATGCATAATGCAACACTTTTTCCTTGAGGCTTGACATAGCTAACAATATTAGAGTCATTGTTAGACTTAAGGAAGTGAGTGTGTCGGCTTCATTTCTTTTATGGCTCAGAAGTTATAATGACAACAAAGTTTAAAGTGTAAGATGGTTCAGCACTATGTTCTCAGTAAACTGCTTACAAATAATAGAGTTTTGCTGCTTAATGTCTAAATCCGTTTAGGTGCTTGTGCTGAAGTTTCCTAAAATGTCAACTAACTAGGTTTTGTACTAGACCATGGTAGGACCGTTAGAACAACTTGAACTTGCCCCAGAAATGTGAGTACACTTTTATTATTGTCTCAACAGGACTTACTAATGGTTCTTTTACTTGCACCCAATAGAACTATTCATTTCACACCTACAGGCAGTTTAGTGAAGTCATTTGGAGGTGGGAGGAAACAGGTGCACCCAGAGAAAATCTATGTGAGTACAAGGCAAGAATCAAACCAGAGAATGTCTTGCTGTCACCCAGTAATGCTACTCATTGTACTACTGTACCATCCTGTTCCTAACCTGCAGGCTGCTTTCTTACATTATATGAATATTGGGCAGATTAAATTTAAAACTCTCATCAGTGACATTTGTTGACAGTGAGGCAGCATGCTATAACACATTTTGCCCAGTGCCATCTTCCAGAAAAGGGATGAGAATATTTATTTTGTGAAGTATAGAAAATAACAGTGCTGTTTAAATTTAGATGAATTTCAGTTGTATTTAGACAAAATAGAGGACTGTTTCCTTTGCTTTACTTTACTTTTATACTTTCAAGAGTTATCCTAAAATGTTGTAGTATGAAATGTTATTATCTGTTGGCAAACTAACAGGCATAATATTATTTGTGCTTTCATTTCCTGTTCTGAACATTGATATTTTGATAAATTCTTATGCTTTTCTTATGTCACCATTTGCAGAAGTTTCACTGTAAGCAATGTCATGTGATTACAGTGTACAGGAAAAAAAAGGTATTGAAACCTTTATGTTCTAAGGGATGGATTTACTGAATATGTTTTCAGAGGTTTACTAATATTTGTGCAAACGACATTCTGTCGGTATGTATGCTGCGAAAATCAGAATGTCGTGCACAAAATGAAAAGTGTATGGGTTAGTCGAAGACACTTAAGCAAATGCAGTAATGCATTTGCATAAGTGTGCTCAACTATATGTACAGAGATTGCAGTACAGTGGGGATTGGAAATTCATTCATATCCCCGCTGTAGTGCGATCTTGGAGTTGGAATATATTAATAGCAGGGGGTGTGGGGGGCACAGTCCACCACAGGGGGGTGCAGGGGGCTTGCCCCCCTGCAAAAATGTGATATGTCGTATAGGAGTTTTATTTACATCAGCTCCTATACGGCTATCAGGTGATGTTTTTGGTGAAAATGTTGACTCAAATGTGTTGATCATTGGGTCGACATTGTGTAGGAGTGGAGAGTCCAGTTTCAGTGTTTATTTTCATTATTGCGAACAGCAAATGCTTTGCCTTTTGCAGTAATGATAGTAAACTGTTTTCACACATACACTTTGGTAATTGTTATGATAACAGATAGTATTCTAGTGTCTAAAAATATCAGTAGCCACATAGGAATATTACTTCTTAATTAATTGGGTCCCACTAGCCTAGTAGGACTAACTCAGTCAACAAAGGATAAAATAAATATATAAATAAAAAATGTAAACAGACTTCCTTATTTTTATGCATTTTCATTATTACCTAATGCACACTGACTACAGGTAAACATGTATTTTATCTAAAATAAGAGAGGGAATACGTACCTGAATGATCCAAATCAAGTCGGCTTGGTCTAGATAATGTAAATTGCAAGTATACATTAAGTCTAGTAAAATTTTATAAATAACGGAGTCCAGCATTACATTTGTGTTAAGATTTTCTTGTAGAATATATGGTCGCAAAGTCATCAGACTGAATATGTTTTCCAGTCAGTTGAAAGTATTTACCAGTAAATGAACACTGAATATGGTTACTGCCATAATAGATCAAGTTTCTTCCATTTTAGTTTGTGATACTGAGGTTGTGTAAGCAGATAATGCTACATTTATTTAAAAAATGATACAGGTACCATTTTGGCCATATAACTTGGAGCACAGTTGCTTGAAAGCCACTGATGAAATTTGTTTTTTGGTAAAACATGTACATACCCATTTTTTAGCAAAAAGGAGAATTTTATTTTATTGGGAAAAAATATTTCTTCCTGTTTCTGTTCATGCAGCACTGAAGTTGGAATACTTGTGTGGTAAGGATAGGTTGCTATGATTATGCTCAAAAAAAAAAAAAAAAGAAGAAACTTTATGTGCGCTTTTAGAAGTAGTATTGATGCACAATGTATTTATTTTTGATCAGAAACTATTTCTACAGCTTAAAGGTGTTGCGATGGGCACATCAGTGGCAAATACTTATGCCAATTTAGTACTATATGAATGGGAGAAAGAAGTGCTGATGCAAAATGACAACCCTCTAAATAAGATGGTAGTTTTTTACAAAAGATTTGTCGATGACTGTTTTTTGTTATGGAAAGGTACACTACTAGAACTTGAGGAATATGTGCAATACTTAAATAGTTCCACTGATTTTTTGAGATTTAAACTAGAAGCTTCTAAGGATAGTATTAACTTCCTGGATGTAACACTTTCAATAAATAACAACAAAATAACATCAAAGGTATATAGGAAAGAGGTTGACTCTTTAAGATATATAACTAAGAATAGTATGCATGCACCTCATATTTATAAAGGTGTTATGAAATCACAATTTATTAGACTGTGTAAGTTAAACACAGATGATGGGGAATTTACAGAGCGAATTAACAGCATAGCTCAAGAGTTCCAAGCAAGTGGATACCCCTAGAACTTATTGAGCAGGAGTTAAATAAAGTTATAATAGAAAGAGAAGGACACTATAAACCTATATTGTTAGGAGGTATGACATCTGAAAAGGATAAAGTGTATAAAGGTAAGGATTATGTAAGGTATATAACTACCTATAACCTTAATACATATAATGTGAATGCTATATTAAGGAAACACTGGCCTATACTGTTAGCTATGCCTGAGATTCAATCTATAGTAGGAAGTAAACCTTCTTTGGCATATAGAAGTGCAGAAACTTTAAAACAAAAGCTTTGCTATAAAGATTTCAAGAGTAAACCTACAACTCAGAAAGAGATAGGCACAAGGAAATGTTATAATTGTTCATGCTGCAATGATTTATTTGAGGGTAGAGATTATTTTGAACATCCTACTGATGGACAGATTTATAAAATAAATACACTGACCACATGTAATGTAGAAAAAAATGTATATTTAGCATCATGTTTAGCCTGCACTTCATTTTATGTAGGCAAAACTACTAGAAAACTCAAAGAAAGGATAATAGAACACAAGTCAGACATTAGAAGAAAGCTACAAACTAATGCTTTAAGTAAGCACATTATGGAAGAAGGAAGTAATCATATATTCAAGTTTAGGGTATTGGCAGCAGTCAATATTAGTATAAGAAAGGGAGACATTAATAACCTCTTAGAATTAAAGGAATTGGAATGGATCATTAGGCTCCAAGCAGACGTGAGTCCAGGTTTGAATAATGCTGTGAATTTAAAACCCTTATTAGTGAAGAAGCAAAGAGAAAAATTATGAAGCTATTAGATATAGTAAGTGGGCATTATTTTATTTTCATTATAATAATTATATATCTTTTAGGTATAAATATATGTTTAAATTTATTTGAATAATGTGAATCATGCATGTACGTGTTGTATGTATATATGTGTATATATTTTAAGCTATTTTAAGATATATTTAAAGTGAATTTAAATTCTTTGTATGTGTATATATAAAAATTCTCTTGTGTGTATGGGGTTGCCCTTTTAAATAATTTTAAGTTAGTGAGTGAGTGGGTTGGGCTGAAGCATTTGTTTAATTGGTTCTCCTACTTAAATGTCTCATTTCTGTTGTAAAATTATACTGATGAAGGGTGTAGACCCGAAAGCTTTATCGAATAAACTGGTTTTGGTGTAACTTCGTTTGTGGTTTGAAACTGGGTACTATCACTACTGTGTTTCAAGATTCCATGAAAACCCTACTATGCACACACCTTCACTCTAAATGGATCTGTAATTGCACTAAGCTTTCTCCGGCCATTACCTAGATCTTAGTGCTATCCTACCTCTCCCGTTTTCTCCCTTGCACTCACATTTTTCCTCTATATCTATCTCAAATATATTTACATTTCTTCACACACTCTCTCTCTTTACCTATTACTACTAACAGCCTTTTTTCTCCAGACATCAATCTCTTCAACTCCCACCCTTCTTACCTCTACTGTTATCATTTCCAACTTCTTACATGTACCTTCTCATAATCTTCTATTCATTTCCTCTTTTATACTACAACATCTACAGTATCACTACTACAGTCTCTTACTATCTTTCCTAGCTCTAAACCTTAGTCATTATCTGAGTGCCGAGCATTTTATATTCACCCATACTACTATGTCACCTATGGCTGTACTACATTGTAATTAGTTTATTAAGTGTTTATCAACTGTGTATTGATTCTAATTGTACCACTGTATGAATTATTTCCTCCCTCTGTGATGTACATACACAAAATATCTGCCTTGAGATGTACTATATATTATATTTGTGTTTGTTGTGGAGCTTTTCTCCCCAGGCCCCCAATGAAAATGTGCTCAGCTTGGCCCAGTGGACTTACCCAGTAAACAAATTCCAATAAATAAATAATAACACATTTCAGCTGCAAAACCAGGACCGAAATACAAAGGGAGAAGGTGTATCCATATTCATCAGGGATAACCACACTTCCAGACTAGTTGCAAAGTATGATGCCTCGGAGATCATCCAAGTGCAACTAACAATGGGCAAAACTGCAGTTCAGATTGTAGCTTGCTACAGATCACCTTCCCAGCCCCAGGACACTCAGTCCACTTTCCTCGAGGTATTGGAAAACATGAGAGTCCAACCAAGCACCCTTATACTAGGAGATTTCAATTACCCAAACATCAATTGGGAAAACTACGAAAGTACTAATACCTTTGCTCAGCGCTTCCTGGAGTACATTCACTCCAATGCTCTAGACCAGCTTGTAAACACCCCCACAAGAGGTAAAAATATACTGGACCTGGTCATCACCAACATGGAGGACAAATGCACCACACCTGTGGTAAATTCCTCATTGGTCAGATCAGACCACAAACTCATCACCCTAGATATCCACATACCACCCCCATCCCCCGTCCCAAAACAAACTATGGTGAAAAACTTCTCCAAAGTGAACTTTATGCTACTCAACAAAGAGGTGGCAAACTTTATTACTCCCACGCAGAATGTCAATATGACTGAATCTGCTATATCCTACACAAAAGCATTCTACAAGCACCTACATGAGTGCATGGACCATGCTATCTCGAACAAGACCAAGACCCACTCCTCCAAAAAGTGGAAACCAGTCTGGTGGATCCCAGCCATAAACAAGCTCTATAATAGAAGGAACAAATTACTGCAAAAAAAGTAAGAACCCAGGAATGGAGGGGCTCCCTGACCAACCTTAGCAAAAAACTAAGAACCCTCATAAAAAACTCCAAGGCGAGCTTCGAAAGAAAAATCGCAATGGACACCAAAGACAATCACAAAGCATTTTTTAGCTATGTCAAAAACCTTAATAGCAACTCTCAGATCTGCTCTGAACTACAGCATAATGGCTCAAAATTCACGGAACCAACTGATATTGCCAATATATTGGCAGATAGGTTCAGCACAAATTTCAGCCCACCCTCTCTCCCCAAAGGGCTCATATCCATACCAGAAGATTGTGCTGCCGCTAAAATCACAGGCACTCAGGTGAAAACAGCACTCACCAAGACAAGAAACACAGCATCCATGGGACCAGATAGCATCCCAGGCTGCTTGCTACATGAGCTCCAAAATGAATTAACCCTTCACCTTAATACCATGTTTAACCACAGCTTCACCTCAGGCTATGTGCCCACAGAGTGGTGCATGGCAACAGTCCACAAAGGAGGTGCAACCACTGACCCTGGGAATTACCACCCCATCAGCCTGACGAGTCTTGTCTGCAAGGCCATGGAGCGCATCATCATGGAACTCATAAACAATGACATTGGGAACCTACAAACCCTAGACCTCACCCAGTTTGGGTTCGTGAAGGGAAGTTCATGTCTCCTAAATCTGGTTGACTTCTTCGAAATGATCACTAACACAATAGATGAGGGAAAGGTGGTTCACACAGCATACCTTGATCTTGCAAAGGCCTTCGATACCATTCCCCACTCGGGAATTATGACAAACTCACCAACGTAAATATAAACCCCTACGTAACAAGATTGGTTGCAAACTGGTTCATGGATAGAACCCATTCAGTGAGAATAGGAAATGCTAGATCAGTCTCCAAACCTGTGACTAGTCTCAGTCCTGCGACCCCTCCTGTTTGTTATCTACTTATTGGAAGTACAAGCAAACACGGAGGGACTATGGCTAACAAAGTTCACAGACGACTGCAAACTGGGAGCCATAATAGAGAATCCTAGTGATGTAGGCATCCTTCAAAAGGGTCTTATGGATATAGATATGTGGTGCAAAAACCATGGCCTCAAACTAAATCCCAAAAAGTGCATTGTTATCTCCTTTGGGAAAAAACAAGTACCTATGAACTACAACATAGGTGGCAGCCCACTAATCAAAGAGAGTGTGATAAGAGACCTAGGGACTCAGGTAGACAGTAACCTCTCTTTCGACAACCACATTGCTAAAGTGGTTAGAAAAGCCTTCTACATGGCCCACCTTATCACAAAGGGGTTTGCATCTAGGAATAAAGAAGTTATTGTCCCCCTTTACTCATCACTAATTAGACCCATTATTGAATATAATGCCCCATTCGGGATGTACCTAGCAAGACATCTGCAGCAGCTGGAGAGTCCTCAAAAGTACCTCACAAAGAGGATAAAGTGCCTTAAATAGATGCCCTATGCCACACGTCTAAAAAAACTCAGACTGTACTCAGTCACATACCGGCTACTCAGAGGGGATCTCTGCCTGACATACAAGGCTATGTCAAACCCCGAATTGCTAGAAATGCTCCACCTAAGGAAAACCCAATCCACCAGAGCTACATGCTAAAGGGACATAAACCTAACATCATCAATAAACAGGATATGTTGGAGGGACAGATTTGCTTCCCAGAGACTCCCCTTGCTCTGGAACAGGGTCCCCATATATGTAAGGCCGAGCTTCTCGTTGGCACCCTTCAAGAGAAATCTTGATGAGTGGATGGGAAATAGGAAATTCACCCCAGGAATCACTTCTATGGCCCTGCTCGAGAGGGGTGAAGGTAACTAAACCATCTGGGAGGGAGTGCTATAGCACAAAATTTATGGCTAGGCTTAAATATGCCTTAAGGCCAGTAGCCTAGTACCTACCTATGAACCTATGAACCTATAAACAATGCAGAGGTGCACTGTTAAAGTTCTTCATTTGAACAATAATGTCAGCAAAAAAGCAGGTATCTTTCATTAGACACAGACATCTAATTGTATTACTAATGACTAAATACATAAACTGGATCAAACTTTATCAAGGAATCAAACTGAGCAACCAACATTTTTTGATCAAGTTAGTTTTGCCATAGTATCATTGAATTTATATTTTTAGAGGCTGCAATAGTGTTTGCTTATTTGTAGGCTTTATCAATACTGACCTTTAAGAAAGGATAAGGAAGGCACACTACAACATAATATGGACATCATTGGAAATGCCAGGTCATACAGAGATGGTCAGTGGCTTTTTTTAAACAAAAAATATCTTTATTAAATTTTCATAGATGACATTTATATAAGTGAAAATAAACCATAACAACACAATCTCTGTTGCAAACATACCTTAAAAACCATGCCAACATAACTGCAGCTGCAAACATTACATACCACTTTTAATATATCCTGTCATTGTCAGTCAGCCATTGCATAGCTCATTCAAATCCTTCCTTCTTTTAAGCCTTGTTCCTTCTCTGCATGTATTGATCCCACATTTCCCATTTTTTTCCTTTGCAATTTGCATGTACCATTTACCAAAGATACCAGTTCCAGTTGTTTTATCTCTGTCACCATCTTCACTACTTCTAGTAAGTTGGTTTAGACTTTCATTTTCTAGTAATTGCTTTTTTGGCAGCCATGATAATTAGACTCAGAAGGGCCTTACTATGTCTAGATAATTCCAATTCTGTATCATAGCTCAAAAAATTATTTCCTAGTTACTCCAATTTGCTCAGCCAGCATCTCTGATAGTGCAGACTGCAGGGAATCTTTAAAGTCCAACAATTCATTACAATCCCAGAAAATATGTTCTCATGTATCTCATTCTTTGCCATCACACCTCCCACATTTGCTGTCTACCTGAGGAAAAATTCTTCAGAGCCTGCTTGTGGTATAAAAATAACTACGTAAACACTTCCAGGCCACTTCCAGGCAAAGATCCCAAATCGTCTAGATTTTGTTGCATATATGGGAGACATTCATATACCCCAATTGTTTCTCTGAATGGCTTATCAAATCTCTCTTCCCAATTGTTCTTAACTTCCTCTGATTGATTCTTATAGTTATCATTCAATATTTTATATGATCTACTAATTATTCCTTTCTTAATGACAACTTTTGTTCTAGAGTCTTCCAAAAACTCTACCAGTGCTGGTCTTTCATTTAGGACCCCCACTATTTCTTTCTGTTTGCCTATAGTCTAATATCAATCCTTGATATGGAAGGCAATCTCTAACCTTGAGTTCAAATATGTTCTTGGCGTCTTCCCATTCTATTACCTTTCCCTCCCTAGTTATTTGCTTCCAATGCCTTGGATTCTTTGCCAGTTTTCCTCCAATATATTCATAGGTTCATAGGTAGGTACTAGGCTATCTACCCAAGGGCCTAAGTAAGCCTAGCCAACAAGGTCCCCTGGCTTAAGCCACAGAAGAAAGTTAATTTTCTGTGCCCCTATCAAGCAGAGCCACAGAAATGATCCCCAGGGTGTATTTCCTATTTCCCATCCACTCATCAAGATTTTTCTTGAAGAGTGCTAAAGAGGAACTTTGCTTGATATAGATAGGTAGCTTGTTCCAGAGTATAGGAAGTCTCTGGGACAGGAATCAATCCCTTCAGCATGTCCTGTTTATTGTGGTGACAAGGTTTAGGTCCCTAGAGTATGTAGCTCTGAGGGATTGGGATTTCTTTAGGTGTAGCATGTCCAACAGCTCTGGGTTTAACATAGCTTTATATGTTAGGCAGAGATCTCCTCAGAGTAGGCAATATGCTACAGAGTAAAGCTGGAGTTTTTTTGAGACGGTCAATGTAGGGCATCTGTTTGATGCCAGTAATCCTCTTTGTGAGGTACTTCTGTGGCCTTTCCAGCTGCTGCAGATGTCTTGTGAGGTACATTCCAAAAGGGGCGTTGTACTCAATAATGGGTCTAATGAGTGCCGAATAGAGGGGAACAATGACCTCTTTTTTCCTGGATGAGAACCCTTTTGTGATGAGGTGTGCCACAAAGAAGGATTTCCTGACTACTGTGGTGATGTGATTATCAAAGGAGAGTCCCAAGGTCTTTCCCGCCCCATTTTGCCTATTGTCTGTATCCCTAATTGCAGTCTACTGCAGAATCTCCTTTCTCCTTTCCCGTATTGGCTTAGTTCTTAGAATACCTTCTGCTACTTTATGAATACAATATTCTGCATGATTATTATTGTTCTCCTTAAAGGTCTATGTATGCATGCATGCACACACACACACACACACACACACACACACACACACACACACACACACACACACACACACTTTTCCTTCACTTGAGTCCATATTAATTAAGTGCAGTGTTTGCAGTTATTGTTGTCTTTAAAAATTCACAAATGCCTTTGTTTATGTTATTCAACCCTGATGACAGTGTCCCCTCTATGCCACCTCTGCTATAAATTTGTGAACACGTTTCCGTTAGAAGTGCATAAATGCCATTTTCCACTGGTAGTCTCCATTGTGAAATTGCCTCCCTTGTTGCAGTGTCACAAAGATGCTATGAATATTCCTTAAGCCATCATCACCATTACATGATGAATATTCATGTGCATGTGTAATTATATTGTGACATCACTGGGGCATTGCATGGTAGGCGTAATTAAGGCGGCCCATGCTACTGCACACCTGAGGAGGTACGTATGTAAAGGATCGCCAAAGAAAGGTCATTCACGCTAAGATGCATGATATAGACTTTGCTTTTAGTAAGTGCTATCTGGTTTTGTCTTATCTTTATAGCTCTCCCAGCTAAAAAAAACACTTGAATGCTTTCAATACACATTTTCTTCAAGCCTTTTCTCTTTATCAGATTGTCTTCTGGTGACATGCAAACCAGACACAAATTGCTAAGGATACCTTGTTTACCAGAAAAAAAACTTATAATATTCAATATTCTTTTCCATTAGTTAACTTGTTACTGAATAAATCCTAGTGTTAACCCAATCATTTCCCTATGCAAGCATGAGAAAAAGCACACTAATTTTTCTATTGTCATGCTCTCTTAACCAGACCTTTCCTCACTCCCTTTTTCCCCACAGTGCAGTTCCTAGATTTCTTAAAACTTAACAAGAAAAAGAAAGAAGGGAAAAAAGAAAAAAACAAAACCATCTGTTTATATTAGTACCACCATTACATTAAAAAAACTAAGAAAACTTTACTTCATAGCTTGCTAAGTAAGTCATGCAACATTTAAACATTACCATTAAGAAAAAAATTTTTACTTACAGTTAACATGTTCCCTTCTCCTCCCATCTCCAAAGTAGTTCTCTGAAGATTAATGACATAATGTAAGGCATATGCTTTAGTGTCCCGAACAAGTTTAACAAAGTCTACAAAAATCCAATATTTCAAAATCCTCTTGTTCTGCCATGTTTACAAATATAATTACTGCTTTGTAAACCCACGTGTCTGTTCCCAAGTAGCTGCTTTTATTATCCAAACAATAATAACATGAAGCAGGGTATATGCTTTAAAGTCCCCCACAAGTTTAACAGAGTCCAAGGAAGTTCAATATTTTCAAATGTTCCTGTTCTTTCATGTTTTACAAATATCATTATTACTTTCACATCTCACAAGTGTCAATTTCCATGTTACTAGCTTTAATCCTGTTCATCGTCATCTCCCAGATCCTGTCTCTATTTAATTTCCAACATATTCCCAATTTTTCTAGTCAATTCTTATGTTTTCTTCCTTCTCTCAGGCAACTGAAGCAGTGGAAAATGTTTCTTGGGTTCAGTCTCTCTGATGTCCTTATCACCAAGAGAACATAAATCAGAGCCTCCTTCTAATTCACAGCTCACCCTTTGTTGAACAAACTTTTGTATTTCCTCCTTAGCATGTACTTCATCAAAAAATGATGTTGTCCCTCCAGGGAAAAATGCTTTGAAGATGGCTGGGTAGAGCAGTTTAAATCTCATATCTGCTTTTCAACATTCCCTAAATAATGGAATATATTTACTTCTCTTCTGCCTAGCGAACACTGAGTAATCATTCTCCACATACACTCTACTGTCTCCTACTTTTAGCAGTTTATCTTTCTGCCACAGGTTTGTCAGAATCAACTCCTTCTTCTGAGAAGACTGCATCTTTATTATTAACAGTCTAGGTTGTTTTCTAGTAACCAAATTTGGAGCATACAAATTATGTGCCCTTTCAATTAACAGTTCCTGTTGTGGAATACCAGTCCAGTTGTTTATTTGTGTCTTCATAAAATTAATACAGTCTGTTCTTTCCAACTTCTCCAGTACAGCATACAATCTCAGGTTTTTCTTACATGCTCTATCTCTTCTTTTGCAGTCTGATATTTAGCCAGCCATTTCCTCATTCCAGCCTCTGAGTTTTGCAGCTCTGTCACCTTATCTGAAAATATGTTTAAAGCTTCTTACATTTTTTCCAGATTTTTATTGTTTGTGTTGATGTACTTTATCAATGTTCCATTTATTTTAACCAGGTCTGTGTGCAGCTGCTTTATACTCCCCTATAGGCTACTGAAAGTAATATCTGCAACGTTTACTGCTTCTTGCTGAACAACTGCAGTACTCCCCTCAGTCTGTGTTTCTTTTGTAGCCGATTTTCCTGTAGGTCCTTTATATTTCTTTTTTCCTGACATCCAGGTAGTGCGCTTACAAGCCAGTTACTGAAATTTACCTAGAAATATAGGTCCACTGGACATCTTTGCTAAGTTTCTGTTTTTAGACTGACTGGGAGAGCCAGAATTAAGCTGTTACTCGATGTACAGCCATCTTGGAAGTTCCCAAGATGTTCAGAGGCTTAATACAGTATGCAGATGTCCACCCTGAAGGGTATTACCACACTCAGAAAATGATGAAGTATTTCTTTAAGAAATAATGGGAATAGCAATAATTTTTGTTTTATTACTGTATTGCTTTAGCATTGCATTTTTCACAAATGCGGTCCCAAAACATTTATTTTTGATTTAAGTTAAGCTTATGCTGGTTGTTTTCATGTACATATATTTTTTGTGTTTTGTTTCACATAAAGTTTCTGCTCTTTTACATTTTTTTACTGCCATACTGGAAAGGATAACCACAGCATATTATGAAATGTTTGGGCTTAAAATGAACATTCCTGATTTTCTTGGCATTAATTTGATAAGGGCTGGGTTGCACTGTACCAGACCAAATGTATAAGTACAGTATAGTTTAACTTGAGAATTTCAGTGCATTTGCTTATGAATGGCTACATTGTTATGGAGTGGGCAAATTATACCTGTTTTATTTAAAAAGTCATAATTTATTATGTTCTTTAATAAGACTTAGTTGTTATTTTATTTTATTTATTTGTTAGTTGTGAGGTAGGCTATACCAAAGGTCCTGCTTTTCATTCAGGTCCAACACCCACAGACAGCAACAATAACAGTTACATAGATGCAACGTAGAAGCCATAAAATACAACAACAAATTTTAGCACATTCCAACTTAAAAAAATCATCACAGCATGAGATATGTCAGGGACTGAAGATGATATCAACGGGGGCTTTCATTTGGGTATACCCTTAGAAAGAACCCCAAACCAAATGAAGAGATGTAAGACAAAATACCCTGAATTACATTTTTCCTAGAGAAGCTCTGCACTGTTAACATTTGGGGAATGATTGTGTGTTCTTTATTAGAGGTAGACAACAAAATATTAACAACTCATTTCTTCATCCCTTTCTTCCTATTTTTAATGTTACTCAATTTTGCTTTCAACTTTCTCAAGGTGTGACTGTCAAAAGAACAACATAGAAAAGAGATGAGTTATAACTTCAAAATACGGTTTAAACAGGCCTATTAAGTAAAGTTTTTATTTACATCAACTGCTAATAGTAATTACTCCATGTAAGAATCTGATCAATTTAAATTTGAATGTATTGTCCTTAGTATCAATATTTAACATGATTTTAAAAGGTTGTAATTTGGCACAAAGTTGCATTGCTCTTATTACAACAGTCACACAATAAAGAAAAAACAAGACAGGATTTAGTTGCATTTGGAAACAGGAAGAAACAATTGAAGAAACAAGTCACTTCTGTTTTCATGTCTTCAAAACAAACATATTAATGAAATCTGTACACATGATAGGATGGAACAGTGAATACCCATTTTAACATTGGGAGAGAGGTATTGGAATAAAATTGCATCTTTACAAAGAATAATATATCATCTCAACAGTGATCCTTTTAATGTGCTGAATAGTGCTTCTTATGTGTATTATTCAATCAAGGTTTTCTACTATCTGTCATTTTCTAAATGTCCCATTATAGTATAATTCTACTTTGCACTGGAGTCTTTGGAACTGATGGAAGTACCTACCAAGGATAAGGACTAACATTGCAGCAGCCTACTAATAGGATATTTCTGTGATACTTAATAACTTTGTATATCATGGTACACATTCATGGCTTCCTTGACCCTTTTCCATGCATGATGTGACAGTGAGCTGAGGCAGTCAAAGTAAAGAGACAGAGTACTGTTGAAGGAGTTTGAGGGTCAAGGAAGGCAACACAACACTAGCACCACTTGTGATATTTTATGTAGAAGTGTCTCAAAAAATTGCAACCACTTATTGAGAGACACTATGAACTGAATAAGCCATTAGATTTTTTTTTCTGTGTATGTACAGAATAACATGGAACATAATCATGTTAACAGAGGTAAAGAAGTTGTTTCACTTGTCAGATATCTTCACTTAAGCTGGGGATTGGAGCTTTTCCCCACTGCCAGAATGTATAGACACATAAATGCCTTAGCTGAGACACCTGATGGCAACAAGTGATTGTGGCATGCATTTTGAATTGTAGCAATGATACTGAATGGGAGGTGTCATCATGTTATGTGATTTGAGCCAGATAAACACAATTATGTTTTGTGAGTCTCACTTCATTTAGGCATTTGTAAAGTTAGCGTGTCTGCTCCATGAAGGTTCATATGTGTTTATCAATGCCTGACCCTGTGTAATGCATTAGGTTCACTTGGGATTGAGGCATCCCAGGCACAAATAATAAGTCTGATATATGTTTTTAACTTTGTATTGTTTCACAACACGCAATAAGCCACATCAATGAAACTGTTACACCCTGTCACTCAAGTGATCTAAAGCAACTTCCAGTTTCCCAAAAATAAACAGACTAAGACAAGTGATGTGTTACTGATCTGCAGTAAGGATTGCTATGGCCAGGTTTGAAAATGAAGATGGATTTTCAATAGCATTTTCTAGAGTGAGGAATTGCTCTAACCGCCTTGGTATAGCTTATTCTGACAAAGCTGAGGTGCTTATACATTGCTGATAGTCAGTATCAGTTTATGCATCACTGATAGTCAACATCATCTTATACATCACTGATAGCATCATCTTACACATCACTGATACTCAACATCAGCTTATACATCACTGATACTCAGCATCATCTTAAGCATCACTGATACTCAGCATCGGCTTATACATCACTGATAGCATCATCTTATACATCACTGATACTCAGCATCGGCTTATACATCACTGATAGTCAGTATCACTTTATGCATCACTGATAGCATCAGCTTATACATCACTAACAATCAGCATCATCTCATACATCACTGATAGTCAGTATCACTTAATACATCACTGATAGCATCATCTTAAACATCACTGATACTCAGCATTGGCTTATACAACACTGATAGCATCATCTTATACATCACTGATACTCAGCATCAGCTTATACATCACTGATAGCATCATCTTATACATCACTGATACTCAGCATCGGCTTATACATCACTGATAGTCAGTATCACTTTATGCATCACTGATAGCATCAGCTTATACATCACTAACAATCAGCATCATCTTATACATCACTGATAGTCAGTATTACTTTATACATCACTGATAGCATCATCTTAAACATCACTGATAATCAGCATTGGCTTATACAACACTGATAGCATCATCTTATACATCACTGATACTCAGCATCGGCTTATACATCACTGATACTCAGCATCGGCTTATACATCACTGATAGTCAGTATCACTTTATGCATCACTGATAGTCAGCATCAGCTTATACATCAGTAACTGTAAGCATCAGCTTATACAACACTGACAGCATTAGTTTCCATATTACTGATAGTCAGCATAATGTCATACATCACTGATACTCAGCACCAGCTTATGCATCACTAACAGTCATAGGATCATAGGATCTTAAGAAGTTACTAGGCTATTGTCCCTATGGGCCTTATAAGCCTAACCAAGAGTTTAGCCCACATTTAGACAAGTCAGCACCCAAAGCCCCTGTCCAGCAGGGACACAGGTGGAATCCCAGGGGTGTATTTTCTGTTTCCCATCTAGTTATCCAGGTTGTGCTTAAAAAGGGATAATGAGGTGCTCTGCTTGATGAATAGAGGAAGTCTATTCCACAGATGGTGAAGTCTCTGGGACACAAATTTGTCCCACCAAGTCCTATTGATGTCACACACCAGGTTGAGGCCACGCTTGTGGGTTACTGAAGTGGAATATGACTTTTGAATATGCATCAGACCATCAAGGCTGGGTCTGAGATTGCTTTGTATGCCAGACAGGGGTCACCTCTAAGGAGTTTGTATGAAACTGCATAGAGGGAAAGGACTTTTAGCCTATCTGTGTAGGGTAGATGTTTGAGGTCTTGGATTCTCCTGGTGAGGATCCTCTGTGGTCTCTCCAGCTGCTGCATGTGCTTTGCAAGGTACATGCTGAAGGGGGTGTCATACTCGATAATTGGCCTTATAAGGGATGAATATGGGGATGTTATGACCTCCTTGTCCCTGGATGGGATAACCTTACTTATGAGGTGGGTCATGTAGAAAACTTTCCATACAATGGAAGCAACATGGTGGTCAAAAATCAGGTTGATATCAACCTGGGTGCCCAAATCCCTCACGACTGATTGCATGCTTAGGACATTGTTATTAATGTGATAATATGTGGGGACATCACTCTCCCCAAAGGGGATGATGATGCATTTTTTGGCATTCAGCTTGTGGCCATGTTTCTGGCACCAGTCATTTGTTTGGGTGAGACCCTCTTGGAGTATGTCCACATCACTTGAGGAATTGATGACCATGCCCAGCTTGCAGTCATCTGCAAACTTGGTCAACCATAGCCACTGGTTTTGACCTGCACCTCCGAGAAGTATATCCTGAATAACAGAGGCCCCAAGACCAATCGCTGGGGTATGCTGCTTGTTACGGGTCTACTGCTTGAGGTGGCTTCCACTGTTTTGATTTGGTGGGTGCTATCAGTGAGCCAGTTTGCTACCCATCTGGTTACATATGGATTGATGCCTAGTTGAGAGAGTTTATCTATTATGCCCGAGTGGGGAATAGTGTCAAAGGCTTTCACCAGGTCAAGGTAGGCAGTGTGCACCATCTTCCTCTAGTCCATGGCATTGTAACTGTCTCAGAGAAGTCAACCAGATTTAACAGACATGACCTCCCCTTGACAAAGCCAAACTGCATGGGGTCGAGTGTTTGGAAGTTGTCAATGTCCCTGTAAATGAGGTCCCTGATAATCCATTCTGGCATTGCAGATCAGGCTAGTCAGGCTGATGGTTCTATAATTTCCTGGATCAATGGACACTTCACCATAGTGTAAAGGGATGACAATGGCTGTCCTTCATTCGGTTGGGACAAGGCCGGTACTCAGACTTTGGATGAATAGGTGCCTAATGGGGCTGCAAGTTCGTGCCTGAGTTCATGTAGGATGCAGTGTGGGATGTTATTGTGTCCCATGGAGGCTGTATTGTTTGCTTTTGAGAGGACAATGATGACCTCTTCCCTAGAGATAAGGAGTGGAGGGTAGGCACATGGGGATGCCTTGATTTACTGATGGGGGGACAGATGGGTGAAGTATTTGGTAAATCTGTCAGCCAGTAGGTTGGCTATATCTCCAACATCATCTATGACATCACTGATAGTATCAGTTTACACATCACTGATAGTCAGCATCAGCTTATACATCATTGATAGTCAGCATCATGCACTGTACCTGGTGACAAGGGAGGAGCTCTGGATATTATGTTTGCATGAGGCACTGATCATACCTCTCAACTGTCCAGATTTTCACAGAATGTCCAGATTTTTGCCTCATATTTTTGGTCTGCTCCTCATAAAAGTTGTGCTTTTCTGGCATACAATTGGGATGACCTGAGGACTGAAGTCACTAATGACATACATTTGAGTTTCAGACTTCAAATCCTTCAGAAAATGTATGTTAACACAAACCCTGATATGCTACCAAATTTCTAAGCTTATAGGAACAATATTTAAAATATGCCCCTATTTTTGGGCCATTGTTCCCCGTTTTGTCAGGCTTTGTCCAGATTTCCTGTACTAAAAGGTTGAGAGGTATAATACTGATAGATGTGCATGGCACAGTACTTACTAAATAATACCTGACAGGTCCTAAAGCAGCCAATTCCAGGACAGAGTTCTTTAACAGCATCAGCAGAAGGGAGTACTCTATGTGTTTTAACAAGATAAAATAGCCATTTCACTCACTGTATTTTCATAAAAAACTACTGTATGACTATGTGTATTGGCAACCACTAAGGTCATATGTCAAGGGTCACATTGAATGATGGTTATTTGACAAACTGCACCAGAAGTTAACACTTTTTATAATACTGTACACATTAGATAGCATGACTTTAAAAGATCTAAATATAACTTCTATAAATACACCCCAAAGTTGTAATATGGGTCAATTAATGATAGTAAAGTTTAGTTAAAAGAACTTGTATGTTGAGGCAGACAAATTGAAAGGGCAGTATTAGCAAGATGAGTTCGTTCCTGTCAGATGTAGTTGTTTTTGACCATAGTTTACCTATGATGTTAAAAACTTATCACATTAGTCTAGCTGGCAAATACATTACTATAAAAAGCCATACTTATAAGAATTAGAAATTAACAGAGTGTTAACTCTAAAATATGTAGATGGCATTATAAAATAGAAGTAGAAAATAAATTTGCATAATTCCCACTAAATCAAAACAACCACATCAGAAGCACGCAAGCCCACAGTCTGAAAGTTTGGTTAATGTTATAGGAAAACACACCAGTAGTAAAGAAAAATCCACAAGCACTTTTAATCACTATGACTCTCTGATTAGTAACAGATATGAATGTACATACTCATTAAATATGTGTCATCTTTCTGCAACAAATTAAAGTAGTAACATCATGGATTTGTGAATTGCTTCCTTACCATGCACACTATCACATTATACTGCTACTTATACAAAAGCAAATGAGTTGTGATTTATTTATGGATTGATTGATTGATTGATTGATTGATTGATTGATTGATTGATTGATTGACTGATTGATAAGGATGCTCCCCCTCTAATATTCTTAAAGTTAAAACCTGTATTTGACATCATGGAGGATGAAGGGTAGAACTAAAAAGAACATGTATCATAGGTATCCCAACACCTTAGCATCTGTAGTACACATCACATACCTCAACCTGGCCAAAGCTTTTGATACAATTCCCCACTCAGGCATAGTAGAAAAGCTAAATAAACTGGGAATAAACCCCTATGTTAGCCTCTGCATTTCCAATTCACTCACAGATAGGACACAGGAAATCAAAATAGGAGAAGTTACCTCAACAAAAAGACCAGTCACCAGTGGAGTCCCCCAGAGTTCTGTCCGAGGACCCTTCCTGTTTAGCATCTACTTTTCAGAAGTAAAAGCCAATACCAAAGGGCTCTAGCTGACTAAATTTGCCAATGACTGCAAGCGAGGGCAATCAATGAATCCCCAAGTGACATAACCATCCAGCAGGAAGTTTTATTCCAAATAAATAACTGCTATGGAAATGGTGGACTGAAACAAAATGCCAAAAAATGCATTACTGTATCTTTCTGGGAAGTCATCCACACTAGAGAACTACCACGTTGACAATATTCCCTTAAGAATTGACCTATTTGTTTGGGATTTGGGAACTTATGTGGACAGTGACCTAACTTTTGATGAACATGTGTCCATTGTTGTAAGAAAGTCCTTCTATATTGCACAGCTTATAAACAAAGGGATTGTGTCTAGATCTATGCATGTCATTTTCCCCTTTACTCAGCCCTTATTACACCAATCATTGAATAGAATGCCCCTCTTGGCATGTATCTGTCCAGACACATGCAACAGCTGGAATGCCCACAGAGATACCTTACTAAAAGGATACAAGGCCTAAACAGCATGTCCTACATGGACCAACTCAAAGTCCTGTCACTATACTCAGTATCTTACTGACTGCTAACAGGTGACCTGTGTCTGGCATTCCAGGCATCCTTTGACACATTGCTGATGGATTTATTGCAAATCAGCAAGTTGAATGGCATCAGCAATACTCAGTCTGTGGATCTAAACATATTCTGTAACATCAACAGAATTGTTTGGAGAAACAGGTATATCTCACAGAGGAGACCACGTCTCTGGAACAGACACCCCATCCACATAAAACAAAGTTTGTTCTTGTCCATATTCAAGCACAACTTGGATCTATGGATGGGAAACAGAATATTTACCCCAGGACTGCCCACTGTACTACTAATGGACAAAAACAGTTCCTAAATGCTTTACCCATGCATGAGTGCCCTCATATTATCTATGGTATGATCCCAGTTATCCTCATTAAGGATAATATATAATTATCAACTGGTGGGATGGTTGAGCCCAATCTCAGGTTATTTCAAGCACAAAAAAGGAATTTGGCTAGACTTAAAATGGTAGGGCAACTAGTTCAGTACTTATCTATGAAGCTGTCATAAGTAGTAAGTAGTGCAGAGGCTTCTATAGTCTATTCACTGGACAGAATACAAAGAACTGTTATGCCAGTTGCACCTCAATGCGAGTGATAAGCCTGGTCTCACTGAATATATTTCTATTATTAGTGCTTTGAAACTTAGAGCAATTCTTTTATACTAATATTTCATAGAGCTAGGTCATTGTTACAAAGTATAAACTCTGTTTGCTATGCTTTTGGTTTATTTATGCCACAGTCATTTTTTATTCCTTTACTGTTTCAATTATTGATGTTACAAAAAATATTTTAAATGATGACATTTTACTCTTTTATGTATGAAATACATGCTTGTACCTTTAAATTACAATTGCACATTAATTAGGGAAATGTTTCCCATCCTTGGTTGCTTAAATAGCTGAGTCTCGAATGTACTGATTGTTCTGCTGAAGTCCCATAGTACTAAGGGATGAAAGTGCTCATCTGTTTTTTATTATAACATTCATTAAAATTTGATGAAGTCTGTGATACCATAGACAAAAATGTATTATTTATGCCAGTGTTTATGTGCTTTTTGTGGCTGGTGACTTGAATTATGCTTCAATAAACTGTGTGTTGGTGGAAACTGCTATCCTGGTGCTCTTTACTAGATTACTGGTTGAGATTTGGGCACTTTTTCTCCTTTTTGTTAACTTTCATTAAAATAATTACTTTTTACCTTAGCTGCCCTTTTAAAAAGGGTTCTCTGTTTTGGTGGTTTTGTTTCTTCTTCGTTGGTGTTTTGTGTTTTCTTGGTTTTATTTCACACTATGTCCAGCCCTGTTTTGTTTTCCCAGTCTGTTGAGGGCAGTGATTGCATTTCCTTGGATTGAAGATTATTAGATTGTGTTATTTCCTCTCTATGTAAAACCTTGTGTGATTTATCACAGTTGAGTTACCTGCAGACTCAGCACTTGGATTCCTCTTCCCGTGACAAGGCAAGCACTGGTGACACTTTCGTTCACCACAGTGTAAACACTCTTGAACATTTTCACTCCTTGGAGCTTACATACAGATTGGTAAGTGATGTCAGAGGTCATAACAGTACAGGGAATGTAAGGCGATGGTTTGCCTGCAAGGGATATTATAACCAACTGCACGGCTGCTCATCTTTATGTTTCTAAGTCACCTCCCCATGTTATTCAAGGTGCAGATGTTCCTGCAGCAAGGGATACGGTAAATGTTCTGAAGTTACTGGTAGTGATTGTGATGGCAGCAGCTTGTTATTTAACTTTCAGAACTGGTTACAGAACATTCCAGGTGCTGTTTCTACTTTACAGCCTTACAAAGGTTCTGGGTTGATCTTTGTGACTCTTTTAAAAGTTTTTCAGCAAAAATTGTGAAGTTTAAAACAGTATGTACAAGCATGTACTTCATAAATAAAACACTAAAATGCCATCACTTAAAATATCATCATTAAAAAATGTTGTGTAACTTCAGTAATTGAAACTGTAAAGGAAAAAAGACTGTGGCATAAGTAAACCAAAAACATAGTAAACAGAGTCTATTCTCTCTAACAGTGACCTAGTTCTATGAAGCACTACTATAGAATGATTAATTTTCAAAGCACTAATAATAGAAATGCAATCATTGAGACCAGGCTTATCACTCACATTGAGGTGCAACTGCCATAACAGTTATTTGTATTCTATCTAGATTCCCCAGGGGCCACCTCTGGGATTCCAAGGTACTTTTCCAAAACAAAAAATAGAAATTTTTTGTGTGTTATGCAAGCAGTCTTGTGCTTATACAAGGCTTTATTCTCATTTTTGTTTCTAACATCGTAAAGATGTTTGTAAATTCTTCTACAGAGAGGACACTCAGTTTTGTCTGCATAAAAGGGAAAACAGGTGTCACAAAATACTAAATAAATTATTCCTCAAAATGAAGCGCTCTACAACGATTGCCAATGAAGTAAAATTCTCTTGAGAAATAGGTGGCCAAGGTGTCCAATCTTTAATCCTTTAACTGCCACTAAAGCCAGAAGCTCCTATTAGAACTGTTTGAACTGTTTGATTGGTTAAGTTGTAATTACAGTTTGCTACAGTTTTACAGCAGCTACTACATCTTCAGTGTGGATACTTTGTATATAAGACTTGAAAGATTGGACACCTTGAAACTATCATTTTGCTACAGTGTAACTGTATTCACACCGTGGATATCTTGTAAGTGCATTTAATTGAAGCATTGGAAATTCATGCGAGTCTTTATATATATGCTGCACTTTTACAAGTTTTATATAATTTAATTACGCTACCTATTTCTCAAGAGAATCATACTTCATTGGCCATCGTTGTACAGCACTTCATATTGAGTACTGTTTTTACTTGTTACTGATAGCTGTACTTTAGCATTAGGAGGTACGCTCATTACAAAATAAATGATTACTGGTGGATTGCCGTTATAACTTTGCTTATAATAAAAAACAAAGTTGATGGTGGGTAAATCAATAACATCCCCCTTACATACAAAACTGCAATGCTGACAAGCTGCACACTTTCTAGAACCCAGGTGGCCACTGTGGGGTATGGAATAATGTTTCAGTGCTCTCAATATTCTTTCTTTAATGTTACTACTCCTCTTAAAAGTAAAATGAGGCACATCGCCTACAACCTCTGCAATTGCTGAATTAATCCCTATTACATTCAAGTTGTTCCTAAGTTCATAATAATACTACTACTATCCTGGGAATAACTAAAAAACATATTTCTAGAAAATATTGCTTCCATCTTTTCATTATTGCCACTAGTGGTTCCTTTAAAATTGTTAGACATCCCATTACCTAAAATAAGAAGGAATTTAGAATTTCTTCCACTCAAAATTTCTTGATGGACATCTTCTAATAAATAGAATAGTCCCTTTCATGGAATACAGACTTTAAGTTCTCTATTTCAATGCCCAAATCATCATTGACCGAAATCAGTCTAGCTAACTGGACCATTTACCCCTTGACTAACCTCCATTTTTGCCTGTGGGGGTGGCAACTGTCAAAGTGTAAAAAACTGTTGGAATATGTGGGCTTTCAATAAAGACCAGACTTAAAGTTCTTAAATGAATGATCCTTTTCCAACAGAATGTCCAAATAATTGATCTTATCACCAGAAAAACTGTAAGTGAAGGACAAGACGGTGGTACTGCTGTTCAAATAATCAATAAACTCCCTAAGTTCAATTTCACTGCCTTTCTAGATGACAAAAATATCATCAAGATATCTAAAATAGAGTGCAAATTTTTTTGGCATAGGTACAAGTCAAAGAGTATTGCTTTTCCCAGTGGCACATAACAATATCATCATATAGGGTAGCACACATGGCTCCCATTGCTACACCACTTTTCTGTTTGTAATACTCCACTTCAAAAAAGACAAAATTATTTCTCAAAACAACGTCCATAAAATCAAAGATCATGGAGACCTTACCATTTTCAAAAGTGCTTTGGGTGATTACAAAATCATGAAACCACTCTAATCCCACATCATGTGATATACAAGAAGACAAGTCTTTTACATCAGTCATAACCAAATATCATTCTTAATGAAAAAATTCTTGCTTAATATTGCTAAGGAAATCCCATGAATCTTTGACTATGTTACGATGGAATGACCTGATTCCTTTAATAGAGTAATCAACATAAGGAGCCAAAGGGTGGATTTTTGAACTAGCAGCTGCCACAATGAGTCAAAAAGGATGGTCCAAAACATCTTTGTGTATTTTTTGGTATGCCAAAGATGTTAGGGACTACAGGACAATCTACCTTAAAAAATGTGTACGCCTGATTGCCAAGTCTCCCTTCCATGAGTAAATCATATAAAAAAGAGTCTATCCTGGCATAAGCCACTTGAATCTCATGTTTGGAGACACTATCATAGTGGTCTTCATTGTTTAGAAAATAAACATTTTACTTGAATAATCAGTAGTTTCCATGATAATCATTCCTCCACCCTTATCAGATTTCATAAAATGCAGGTCTTTGTTATCCATAATTTCAAAGTTGTCACTGCATGGGATAACTTGGTTTTACTTTTGTGATGTTTAGTGACATACCACTGGTGCAAATCCCTAACACAAAGTTTCATAAAGATGTATAGTGGGATGTACAGGGGGATTAAAAGTACTCTTCCTGTGTAAGCAGCACCATTGATGGAATCACTCACATTAGAGTTAGTAAGGTGTATCCCAAATTCAATTTCCTAACAAAAGTTTACAATCTAAAATAATTTCACCTATATCGAGCTGAGGAGAAGGCATAAAGGAGAAATTCTTCTTAAATAGACTAAAAAATCTTTCATCAATCTGAAGGGTACTATAACTGGATATTTTAAACCTTTGTGATATGTATACTATATTATTTTCTCCTGATACTTGTTCCATACTACAATAAAAGGAGAGGAGAAGTCATGGACCCAGAGAATCACTTTTAATATTTCTTCTGTCCCCTGCCTCTTCCTCTCCTCCTCTGATGGGACCAACTCCTATTCTTGGACAAGCCCTCTTTGTCTCTGGGCTATCCTCTGGGACCTGAAGAGAGAGGTGTAAGGAGCTTAAATAGCTGAGTTTTGAATGTACTGATTGTTGTAATGAAGTCCCATATTATTAAGGGACAAGAGCACTCAAATGTATTTTATTATATCTTTCATTAAAATATTTACTTTTTACCGATGTGTGGTTGGTGTTTTACCCAAGCTGGCTTTTTACACACCATAGAGGAAATTAGACTCTGGACTGAAGATAGTGAAAATGCATGTTAAGAGACCATGAATAAAACTCTTAAGGTAATAATGAAACAGGCCTAGAGAGAAAACTGGTATAATGAATAAAACATAAACAAAATAAAACTGTCAGCTATCTAGGGAGTCGCACAACAGTTATCCTGAGTGAGACAGATTTACTTTGGTTAAGTCACTCTCCAATGAGTTCTCCTTCATCAATATTTGCATAAATCAAATATGTTATAAAACAGAAGCACCCCCCCCCGTACTGTCAATGTGTGTGACCCCCCCCCTCCCACATCCCTTATTTATATATATCACAGTATAAAATAGTTGGGATAAATTAAAAATAAAACACAATGCATTTCACTGTCAGCTTGCGCAATAAATGTCAATGTGGTGTCAATAAACTAGAATTAAAAGAAATCACAATAAAAACACTCATATGAATTACACTCATCAGACTGTAGGATAGTCAAGGGAAATGGCTCCATGTTGCAAAAGGATGTTGCCCTGACTCTGGTAAAAGTTACCTGCATTCAAATAGCAAGTCCAAGAGCTGGGAGAACTGCACAGCAGGAAGAAGGGGAATGCAGCCAAGGCTGCCTCATTCACACTGTGGTGGTTGGGGGCAAGGACAGAAATGTTTCAGCAGCAGTATCTGAAAGGATCAAGGGAATGATTTAAACTGCAAAGTAGAGTGGTAGCTCCATTCTGTGGGCTTAGTATATGATAATATGCACTATGCACACTTTTTGGAGCAGAACTTCATGCCCCACTTTTGTGGTATACGCATCATTGCCACTGGGGTAGTGGTATAAAATATCCTCCCACAAGGATTATGGCCCACTAACTACTGGCATTTTCCATGCTGTACATATTGTAGACAAGTGGCATAAAAGAGCTTATCAGCCTTTAGGGGAGGCAGGAGAAGAAAAATGAGTTTCAAAAACAGTCATTCTAAGAATGGGATGTCATATAATAGGAAGAAGAACGGAAAAGCAACCGCCTACGTTAATATGCTGAATTAATTATTTATTTTACTATAGAAAAAATGGACTGTGAGGTACCAGTTTAGATGAATAAGGTGGGCATGGATGAGAACAGATGGACAACTGGAAAACTGGTTGGCAGGAGGTAGTGAAACATTTCAGTGTGGTTAATTCCCTAACTGCTTGCATCATTTTTGCAAAAGTTGCTCTGTAGTAGCTGACCATTTTTGTTTATTTTAAGCTTCTCTCCATTAGCTAACAATATATACTTCACTTTTAAGGAATTGTGGCCAGGATTCTGAGAGATTTTCCACCCACAGTAATTAACCATTACTGGTTGGTCAATTAGTGCAACACAGAATCTCAGATTGAGAGACATTGTGAAGCCCAGCAGAGAAACGACTGATTAGCATCTCATTATCTTATCTCTGAATCGAACGCTGCACTGTTAGATCTGACCTCACTAGTATTCTCAGTAAAATTTCATGCATATGACAATAGCATAGGCACACCTATACACCCCCCAACACATACACACACACACACACACACACACACACACACACACACACACACACACACACACACACACACACGCACACAAACACACACATTCAGGAATCCGCAAACAAGCCCTACCCTCCCATGGAAATACCCACACACCTGCACGCTGATCCATTCAGCCTGATTCACACCTCTGCCACACACATGCAAATCACCACACACCTACACACAGTACTGACACCACTCACATAGGAGCGAAAGAGTGAATTCCATCATAAGGCAGTGTTCATTTTCTCATCTTAGAGAAAAAAAAATATTTTGGCAGAGGGGTTCATAGTCTAGAGCCATAACCATTTACTGAAACAGTCACTTGGTTAATTAATATTAGCCACTCCAAAGACTGATTCATTATCATGCAACTTCCCAAAAATAGATCGTTAAGCTACAGCCCCCACCAGGGTAAAGCCATACAGGAAGACCAGTTTCTAAATCATAAAGATTTACCACGATGCAGAGATCTTCTAAATTAAGACTTCTACATTGATGTAAGCATTTCTGAATCCTAGAGTATACCTCTGAAGTGTTTTGATAAGTTCTAGGTTCATAGGTTAGTATGAAGCTAACTGCCCTTATGGGCCATTTTCAGCCTAGCCAATTACCCCATGTGAGAATCAAACCCTGCACCTTATGTTTGTAAGGTAAACACATTAACCATTATGCCAACCTCCCACATGATAGAAAATTTTACATTTTTCGGTATGGGTGTCATATTTATTTATGCATTTACTTATTTACTTAGTTATTATTATTATTTTTTTTACAATTAAGACTGCAGCAATATTACTTTGGTAGTACAATGCAAACTGTTTTTAGTTCTTAAGTTGCAGCAGCTTAGTACATATATAGGTAAGTAGTAGGCTAGCTGTCCTTGTGGGCCATTTTAAACCTAGCCACTTTCTCTCAAAAGTAAGAATCAAACCCTATACCTTGTGTTTGATTATAATACATGCTATATTTTTAAGCTGAACAAAAATTTCATAGCCACATGATTTTTGCAAATTTAAATCTCTATATCCTAGAGTAATAACTTAAAAACAAAATGTAAGTATAGCACAAAAGTCTTTATGGGCAAAATGACTTGCTTTATGTTTAGTAGCATCATTTTTATATAAGGTAGAAAATAAATAAAATTATAAAGTCTAGAAATTATTTATGAAAATAAAAGAAATTATTAAAATATATATTTAATTTAAGTGCTTTATTCAAAACAGATATTAATATTGTCTTAAGTTTACCACCATCCTTCACAGTATGCTATAACCCGAAACACATTCCAATGCTTCATGTGACTTCTTACTCGGGTGACTAGCAGTGACTTTATCCAACCCTCATCTATTTCTTCTGTGTTAACAGTAATCTGCTGTGATAAGCATTATATTTTTTCACTCAAGCGACTATAAATCCTGTAAGCTGAATTAATTACTTTAAGTTTTGTGTTCTTGGTTATTGTTGCATGTTAAAGTTGACCTGTTATTGTTCTATGTTATAAGATCTTATGGGAAGTTAACTATGTTTTTACACTTACTTTAATAAAAATATATACTGTATTAAAACAATGAAATTTCTGGTACTTTGGCTTTTGGGAGCAACACTCATGAGTACTGATGCGTTCCCATACCTCATTACCTTACCTTGTGTTTCGTGTTTCATTTATTACATTTAAGACCTATATATATATATATATATATATATATATATATATATATATATATATATATATATATATAACAACAGTTTTCAAGGATAGGGTGCCCAAAAAAGCCAAAATCAAGTAATGAAAGGCACACAAGTGGAGAGACAGCACAATGCATTTAAAAAAGGCTTTATTCCACACAATAATATATATCTATTGAATTCAATTGTGGACACTGATGGTATGGTTAATTATGTTAATGACCTAGTCATAAACCTGTCTAAGTATAACTTTGATACAAGTGAAATACAAATATTAAACAAAGGTTTGGGGTATGTGCCTTCATTTTATGTGTCCCATTTTGATATTGTTAATGATGTCAAGAATTTTTCTAGGAGTTTGAACTTGAGATACTATTTTGCACATCAAGGGCAGACTGAAAGTCATACAATGCATGATCAGTTTTATTTTAAGAAATCAGATTTTCAACCTCCATATTGTAGTGCTGTTAAAACCTTTGAAAATTTGGTTATGCAAGATTTACAAGTGAATAAATCACAGATTTTCAAACATTTTTCACACAGTTTATCTGAGGCTGAATATAAAGCATTGAATTCATTAATTAACAATCATGACATCATTATTGTTGGAGCAGATAAAGGGGGTGCTGCGGTTATTTGGGACAGGGAACAATATACTCAGGAAGCTTCACGGCAGTTAAATGATCCCATTTCATATATAAAGTTACCTATAGACCCCACACTTGATTTCAAATATACTATTGACAGATTTTTAAGCAGGGCCCTAAAAAGAGGGACTATTGATGTCAAATTATATAATCAGTTGGTTGTTGAGACACCTAGGCATCAGTACTTTTATCTAGTCCCTAAAATTCATAAAACCTTGGTGCAACCACCAGGTAGGCCTATAGTGGCTGGTACAGGTTCACTAACCGAGCCTTTATCAGAATATTTAGAATTTAGATTGAAGCCGTTATTAAAGCTTGTTAGGGCACGTATTAAAGATACCACGGAATTCCTGATATTGATGGATGATTTGCAGGTCCCACTTGATGCACATTTGGGAACTCTTGACGTGCAATCCTTATATACTAGTATCCCCCATCAAGGGGGTATTAGGGCAGTACAATACTGGATGACACAAGCTGGTACATTTACTAGTGAAGAAATGGATTTCATCATTAATATTCTTAGATTGGTGTTGGAACATAACGCCTTCAAATTTCACAATCAATGGTATCTACAAAGCAAAGGGACAGCGATGGGGGCTACTTTTGCCCCCACGTATGCAGACCTCTTTATGGGTTTTTTTGAGGTTGAATATATTTACAATCAGAATTTTGCATTCAACCAACAACTATTAATGTGGCTTAGATACCTAGACGACTGCTGGGTTATATGGCAAGGTACAGCTTCAAGGTGGGAAGAATTTGTTGAATATCTTAATCAAAATATATTTGGAATAAAATTTGTAGGCCAGATTGATCTATTTACAGTAGATTTTTTGGATGTACATGTAACCAAGATTTTGGATGGTACTATAGTGACTACATTACATAGGAAATCATTTTCCAAAAACTCAGTGTTACATGCTAATAGTTGTCATCCTCCCCATGTAG